>NW_027494173.1:0-277217 GCF_021521415.1 Bidens hawaiensis | reverse complement strand
TCGGGCACGACCATGCCAGTTCCGAAGACAAGCAGATCGTACATGATGGTGCATCAGACAGCGTCAGCACGGCACGACCGTGCACTTTATTGGCACGACTGTGCCAAACATTTAGAGCAACTACAAGTTTGGCCGGGCAAAAACAGAACCTGGACTTACTAAATCAGGGCACGACCGTACACGTTGTCCAAAGAGCTTATATACATTCATTTCTCTTCATTTAGGGGTGGTGCCTTGTTGATTCCCTCTCAACTCTTGAAAAATATTTTTTGTGTTTCCTTGAGAATTCTATGGCTTCCATCATCCTCAAGATCATCCATTCCATTCTTCAATCTTTGTTAATCTTAGTTTACATTCCTTTGTTCTTAAACATGTCTTTTAAGCTTATTTTTAGTTTGATTGTTGTTGTATCAAGCCTTATATGCTAAATACTCTTGTTACTTAGATCATATTGAAACTTTTACTTATGTGATAATTACCTATGCATGATTTTGGCAATTTTGATGTTCTTTAAGTTTATGATAAGTTCTTGAGTAGAAATTAATGGTTGAAATACTTGTTATCTTTCATAGTCTTCTTAATTTGATGGATGCTTGACCATATTATATTGGAAAACCATGTCTGTAGTGTTTGTTTATAAACTTTGTTTATGTATGCATGCTTAGTTTATATCACTTTGTTAGGAATGACTAGTTGAAATTAGCTTGGTTATGAAATTAACAAATATGAAAACCTATCACTTGTTATTGGAAAATTGTATGGTGATAACATGATTCTTGATAGTTAATGTTTTCTAGAGGTTGAGGCCGCAATCCTTAGTTTATATTTTGCTAGCTAAAGATTCATGTGTTGATTTTGGTCTCTTGAGTTTGTCTATTTTACATGATTTTAGATGGTTAGGGTGTTAATTTCATGCTAGCTTTCCTTTAATTATGAGATTATGTAGTTTTGACAACTTACTAATCTATGGTTACAAACTTGAATGAATGCTCATCATGATGTTTTTATGCTCAACTCAAAAATAATATTCTTAACGAGTCGGCAACGAACTCAACAAAAAAAATTTGAGTTTGGGTCCGACCTATCACACCCTAACTTATGGTGGAATATGCCGGGGCACGAACTGTTGGTTCACAACTCACAAAGCATTAACATAAAAATATTAGTGACAATATCTAATTATTTTATTAATTTCAAATCAAGTAAACAAGTTTCAATTTATTACAATTGAAACCAAAAAAATAATTTAATATCAACTTGTCTTTTTACTTATAACCTAAAGCTCATTCTGTGTGATCTTCAACCTTCACTTTGAACCAAAGAACAACCTGAAATATGCGTACAAAATATATATATTCGTCAATAACACATGTTGAATAAGTAGTCACTAGATTTTGATGTAATAATATAATATAAACAAAATTAAGGAAACCAATACTTGAGTATCAACGATAAAATATAAACAAATGATGATCAAGTAATTAATGTCGTTTGGTCATTGTCTTGCGAACTGGGCTTTGGCTACTAAAACGAAAGAAATACAAATAATGGTGTCGGTTGACCATTGTCTTCCGAATCGGGCTTTGGCTACTAAGACGGTGTATGATCATATTTACTGCGATACATTATGATGTACTTCTCCGAATGCGATATAATAAAAAAGTAAGCAACTAAGCAAGTAAAATTTAATCGTTCAATACAACAAGTCATGATTTGCTAGTTTAAATGAAATAAATGAATTGAGATAATAATATATTTAATATAATATGGTATGCATAAAGACCCCAAAATGGGTTTGAAATCAGTAAATAGGGGAATGATTACTCACCTTAATGATTGGTGAACTAAACAATAAAATATGAATAATAATAAACGAGTCCCGAGTTTTTAACGCGTTGACTGATTCAACACGAACTGACCAGAAACTTTGAGACAGTAAACGAGAGTTAAAAATGAGACCATATGCGTTAGAATCAGATCAAATGGATGTGTAAAACTCAAGCTATGAGGTTTTTAATATTTAACCGAGCTGGTACTGTTCAGAATCCAAACTCCAAGTCGGGAGTCGAGTTCTGAGCGGTACACTCAAAATTTCGAAACAAACATAAAAGTCTTCTGCCCGAAAGCTAATTTTGAATAGAAGATAGAGAAATCGAATACTCAAATATTTTGACTATAATGCCCTGAAACGGGCTAGGATCAAAGTGACCACCGAGACTCCCTCGATCGGTGAAATTGATTGAGGTACTTTTTGTAAGTGAATGAAATACACAAAAACATAGAAGACAACTTACCCGGAAGATGAATGAAACAAGGAGATAATAAAAGTCAAAGGTCTTGAGGCTTGAAAGTCAAACCGAAGAACAAAGATTATTGAAAAAGAACAGAAATGGAATACCATATGCATGATATAGAGATGGACTTTGAGTTTTACATATGTACTTTGGGGTTAATGAATGTATTTTGGTTAAGTATAACCCTCCAAATTCGTTTATTTGGTAAACAACCTCGAATAGGAAAAAATATAAACAATTAATGACAAAATTGGCTATAAAGCCTAGGGATTTCGATTATAATAGCTGGAGAAGGAACTTTGATATGATATAATATCATGTTACTTAGCTTGGGGCTTAATTTTCGTGATTTGAGTCGGTCTAGGAAGGATTTAACATTAAACAAAAACGAAAAAAGATTTGCTAATCTGGGTGTCGGTCAACTACGCGACCGACTGGTCACATCCCCGTCGCGATACACGGCTGGTTGATTTCTATAATATTTTCCTAAATATCAATTTTAGTCCCTAACTTCCATAAATGGGTTTTTAGCCATTTTAAGCGTTTTTAAGAGTTGTTTGACAAGTTTGAAAGTTATGAGAATATAAAATGGGTTAAACTAATTAAATACTAATAAATACAAGTTTTTATTAATACGAAAGATCCGAATTACATTCTCGAGTTGGGTAAACGAATACGAATTCAAACATGAAAATAATATTTTTTAATGAGTCGGAAACGAACTAAAAGAAAGTTGAGTTTGGGTCCGACTGGAAACGAACCCAACATAAAAAGTTGAGTTTTGGTCCAACCGGAAACGAACCACTCGCTTAAATCGATTTTGGCCATTTGGGATTTTTCTTGAAATGAGCTCGAACTAATAAAGTGACTAAGATATATTATAACCCAATTTTTTATAAAACAAATAAAAGTAACCAACTTATAAATTTTACGACACAAAGCCTAAAAATACAATTATAGAGTAAATATATATTTTGCATTCAAATGTTTTAAAACACTAAACCATGAACCGAATTCTTCCAAGCCTTTCTTTTTCATTTATTTTCTTAAATCCTATATTGAATCTAGAAATACTTTCTAGATGTAACACCCCGGCTAAAACGGAAACGCCCGAGTGTGACGTGCAGATTGTTCAAATACACGTGGCACTATTAAGTGATCATAATATCATTAATTCATTTACAAGTCTCAAGCACACAAGTTTAAGCAATTTGTTTACTTGGTTATTTTACGCATTCGGAGAGGTCCACCATATTCTCATATAGTATGATCATACAACCATCTTGTTTAACCGGCACCCGATTCGCTTGGCAATGGTTCACTTGACACTTTATTTGCTCATTGGTTTGGCTTATTTACCGCTTTACTTACGTTTTGCTATTCTTTCATATTATATTGTAACCTTGCAAAACTAATGGCATGCTCACTCAACATATTTGTTGACAAACCTATCTATTTTCTACGCATATGCAGGTTATCGTCTGAATTGAAAACTTGGAGTTTGGGATGATTAGTCGAGACCTTAGGAATATTTACCAAGAAAAATTTCAATAAGTTAATTAGATTTTTATATTTTTTGTTATGGATTTTGTTGTTATATTTGAATGCTTTGCTATTTATGGATGTTTTGTTTTTAAATGGGGTAAAATTAATTGTTAGATATTGCCATAATTATTGTATGATGGTTATCTCGAGCTATAAGCAATCATGCTCATGCCCCGGCATTTCTGCCTTAGGTTGGGGTGTGACATGTGGCAGGTATAATATGTGATGTTTATATAATATATGCAAAAATGAATCAAACATAGCTAGTTTACACGTTTAGGAAACCGGATAAGGCTTTAATGATCAAATCAACTGAAAGTGCAGTCAATATTCATTCTTGAGGAAGGGGTAATGTATATGGACAAGTATTTAGTCTATGAGAGATTTCTTGGGGCTTAAACACGTGATATTGTCCAAAAATAAACGATTTTGTACCAAAAACGAACTAGGAAGCATAATAAACAAAACGATCTGTGCAGACCCTACCACGGCGGCGCCGGCCTAGGGCCCTTGTGGCCGTGCGGCGCCCCGGCTCCATGGGGAAAAGTTTTTTGTTTTGGCAATTTTGACCCTTGTACTTTCTAAAGAGGCTAATTATTGATTATTTTAAAGTTTAAACAAAGAATGCACAATTTTAAGAACATAAAGGGTACAAAATGAAAAAACAAATCTTAAATAATTATAATTGTTTGATTTTTTTAATAGTAAGGATCTGAAATAAGTTCTCGAATCGGGTTAAATATAAACGAATACGAATACGAAAAATCCGAGATGTTACATGCTATTTCATGTTTCATGTTGTAAACTAAAATTCACACGCGTGCCTTGTATGCATTTGTTTCATATCATATTGCTTGAAACTTATGTGATTATGTTCTAGTTTTTTATTGTTTTTGTTGATGGAAGAGAATCATACACATACTCAACGCAAAGTGGGAGGGTCGGACGGGACGTACCTGCACCGCCTATTCTTCCACATTTGATGGAACGCTTGATGGTATCATTATCATTATCTATACTCCAAGTGGCTTGGCGAACGAAGGTTCCTTAGTTGATTTGACTTATGTCAAGCAAACGGGAATATCATGTATTTAATTTCTTTTACTCTATGATTGAGACGTTACATATTGACTTATGAATTTTACATTTTTCATATTATATACATATGCAAAACTTTATGAATTCTCACCGACATTATTGTTGACAAAGTATATTATTTTAAACGTGCTGTAGGTTGAAGTTTAATTTGAAGATTGAAGACTACATAGTTGGACCATTAGGTTATTATAAACATATCATAATGAAATTTAAAGTTATTGTATTGTTATTTGATTAATGCTAAATTGTGTAATTGTGATTTAATGAAATAAAGTAATTATACTTGTCACATTAATAGTGTCATGATCTTGTGAGAAATCTGTACGTCACGCCCCGACATATTCCGCCCCGGCATATTACGCCGAAAGTCAGGGTGTTACAATAAATATCCGAATTACATTCTTGAATTGGTTTAAACATAGACGAATACAAATACAAAAAGTCCGAGATGTTACAAAACTAAAGGTAGATGAATATGGTCGGGTTTTAGCCCTGGCTTTATCTCTACCAATCAGCGAACCGGTTCGTCCCCAGATTTTAATCAATGTCAAAAGGTCAATCAAAAACATTTGTAAAAATTACATTTACTAGATAGAGAAAGTAAGGTATTGAATCCAAAAAAAAATCACTGGAAAGTGACAAACAAGTTCATTGTTTATTAATTGATTTTATTTAGGAAGACAAATAATACCAAACAGTTTAAATTGATTTAGTTGTAAAACGATTTGAGAAAATGGTGGCAACACTTCAGATTCAGGTAATACAATGAACTGACTGACCATACTTATACCAATTGGGGAATTGCATAGACATAATCTGTTTATTAGAATAGTCAAATAATTACTAGACACATTAGTTGGCTTTGATGATTCACAGACCCTAATCCGACGAATTGACACAACTGAACACGATCTACCTAATTACTAGTTCGTTAATATAAAACTTAGCACATATCAATGATAAATGGTAAACGATTCAATGACGATTACAAATTAATCCTAAATGTCAACGATGGTAAACGAGGTTTTTATCACACCTCGACTCGGGGCCTGGGTGCGACGCCCGTTAGTTGGTATCTGGTTTTGAAAATATATCAGAGTTGCGGGTTATTAGCGGAAGTCTTTTAAAATATATTATTCATTATAAAATAATGAGTTCAATTACCTATTTCAATATTTGACAAAATATGAGAGGAAGCCTTTTAATAAAATGTTCATTTATAAAATGTCGGGTCAGAATACCTGTTTTGTTATTTCAACACCTGTCATTTCAAAATATGATTCTTTACAATATTTAAATAAAATATCTGAGCCATCAGATCACCTCTAATGACTATGTCTCCAATCTGCTATCAGTTCCTGTCGATCAGTTTTAATCTTACAGTTTCCCTGAAATGTGGGGGAAAAATATGTCAGCACACAGCCAGTGAATGACGCTAACTGAATAATACCAGTGTGTAAACAATAACAATACCTTTGTGACAATACTCATTAGGCACCCAACTCAATCGGGTTACAATTACCCTAAGTACATGTACAATTAATCATATACACAATATCATTTCTCTAATCAGTCCTGTAGACTACCAGAGGCATGTTTGATGATATGCATGGCCTCGGGGAAATCCGAGTCACCATGCATGTATGGATCCAGACACATGTATACTCTTAATTTGAGTATGCCCGTTTCTCATTATTGTAACACAAAGTTTTAAGGATTCGTAATCCTATGTAAACAGTTCAGACTCTAAAAGAGTTGTAAAAGTTTGGGGCGTATTCACCTTATATGATTGTAAATCAGTTTCTGATACTGATTCCTGTATATTGATCAGTTTCAGTTATTGACCCCTGTCTGTAAATCAGTTTCTGTTACTGATTCCTGTTTCTGTTTTCAGCTTTCAGATTGATTGATTGGCTGTTATCTCAGACATATAGTACGAGTATAACATTTGTATAAATATCTAGATCAACGATCTAGCTTCAGACCCCGTAGTCTGTTTTATATAGCTGTAACCTTGATAATTTATTTGTTTGTATAAAACATGTGGACCTTTAGTCCTTTAATTGTTTATCAGGTTTCTTCTTCAGGAAGAAACATTTATACCAGGTTTCTTCTTTAAGAAGAAACATTACTTTAACTATAACCTATGAATGAATAGTATATTTCTTAATTATTAAGAAATACTATTTAATTATACCCTTTGCATAAAAATGATTATGTTTCTTAATCATGAAGAAACTATAATTAACTATAACCTTTGCTTTATGAAAAGCTATATTACCTTTAACAGCGATCAAGGTTTGGGCTATACCCCCGACTATGGTCTAAGCTATTAAAATAATAACTTAATCAGAACCCCTACCTCGTACGGGTATTTGGAGTTAGTTAACTAAGACTGATCAAGTGGCACTTCTACTCTACTTTCACGTACTACTGCTTAAACTGTTAGACCTTCGGGGCTTGGCACGTTCCACGAGGTCGGTTTGCTTTTCGAGGTCGGCACGCTTTTCGAGATCGGCACGCAAAACGATGCAAAAATGTGTGAAAAGTGAAGTGGTTGGTGTGAGTTGGAATGTGCCGAACACCCCTCTATTTAAAGTTGAAATTATGCATCTTCGCGTATCGCGAAGCTACTTCGCGTATAGCGAAGCTACTTCGTGTATCGCGAAGGTGCACTAGCTTTGCTGAGTCATCAGTAGTGTCGCCACGTGTCACCAGGTGCTGCCACGTGTCTCCACGTGTCACGCATGCAAAAATGCCACTTCGCGTATCGCGAAGATGCTTCAAGGTCGGTTCAGGTCTTTTGTCTTTCGCGTATCGCGAAGATGTTAAGGCTTGACCATTCGCGTATCGCGAAGAATGAAATTTTCATATTTTTATTTCCAGTCCTTGTACTAGTCCAAAAATACTAAACTGTGAGCGTGCGAAGTGCCAAGTGCGCCATCAAAACGCCACATTACGCCCATTGCCCGAGTCCGTGTCCGAGTCTGAGTCCGTGCGCATGCACATCGGGTGCTTCACACCCTCCGCTAGGACTATGGAGAGTGGTTAGCTACATTAAAACATTTCTATGGAAACTTGTTTTCCTTATAAAGAGCTTCCATTTCTTTGTTTGTTTCCATGTGGGATGAAAGTATCTATTCCTTATTTATACCTATGTGAAATGCTTTCATTTTTTTCTATCTTTCCATGGAGAATAGATTTTCTTACTTTCTTAAGATAAGATGCCTTTATTTTCTTATCTTATTTTTCTTATTACATGTCTTGTGAATATTTTTAATCCTTCAACTTTCAAAGTTGACAACTTTAGTCCAAAATAAATGTGGGTTTTTCCTAGATGTTACAGTTTTGATCGTGGAAAACGAGGTTTTGACGATTTTCTCAACAACTCACAAGCTTCATCCATGGTAAACGAGGTTTTAACCTAGTCTTTATAAATTCTCTAAATCTTTGTTTTAATTTCCAAATCGCTAGTACATCTCTTATTCAACTATTTGATAACTAATCGAAAATGGTGTTATTGTGGCCAAATTTGCCACGCATTGCTATCTATTTTCCAAAAAGTACTGAGGTCGAGCTAAACGAGAGCTAATGGGTATTCTTCGTCACTCAGCCACCTTTCATCCATTTTATCATCACTCCGTTTTCATTTGGATATGGTCGATTGAGTTTGTTAAGTGAAAGTTGGGGTTGGGTCTTGGACATGGATTGGCTTGAGAAGAATGTTTCAAGTGAAGGTTCAGGCTGCGCATTTTGTGATCCAAGAAAGTTTGTGAAAAAAAAACAAGTTGTTTGGGTCATAGTTGCCACTTGCTTGCTAGTGAGATGGTTTGAGAAAAATAAATATTGGAGTTGTTTGGGTTCATGATTGCAAGTAGAAGAAATAGAGTAGATAGATAATGAAAAAAAATCGAGAGTTGAAATTTTTTGCGTACCAAAAATGATTAAAAATTTGGGTTTAAGTTTTTATGACGTTTAAATAAATTATAGACAAAATAGCAAAAGACGTCCTTTATGTTTGATCGTTTTTACAATGGTCGTCCTTTAACAAAAGAAATAGCAAAAGCATACTTCATGTTTCAAATCCTTTTCACGCTACATCCTTTTACACTAACCCGGCTAATTTTTCTCGTTAAATTTGAACATGTGTCTTGCACATGAGGGTAGTATTGTAATTTTACCCATTATTTAATAAACAAAAATAAAATGATAAAAAGGTATAACTCTGTCTCTCCCTCCCTCACTCTCACTTTTTCTCTCTCAAACTCTGCCACCAACGACCACCGTCTCTAAAAACCACCACCGTCTCCCAGAACCATCACTGCCTCGCCTATCACCATCATAGTTGCAAGAACACAGTGGCCACCACCATCTCCTGCACAACCTCTCCGAATTTCATCACGTAAACTATATGTCTTGAATCATCATACAACAACTAGATCTAATTTAGATGCAAGGGAAGCAGTGGTTGTCATCGTCGTCCCTGTATATGATTGCCACTACAAGATAAACCCTAGATATGGCAAGCGGGATCTGAACAGATTTGGATCTAACCGGTGGCTTTATACTTTGCCAGCCGTGGTTGCTGGTTGAGGAGGAGCCGGCGGTGGCTGTAGAGGGAGACGGAGTCGGAGGTGGTTGCAGGTGCATATCTTGCAAAAGCCCTTATTTTAGGGATCTAAGGTTTCAAAATACTCATAACCCTCTCCTCTATTTCATCCCCTAAATAACCTAATAGAACTTCTTGGATTTTGGGAAGAAGATGGATGGTGGTAGCTGAAGGTGTGGACGGCTGGTGGCGGCATAAGGCACGGGTGTGGACGGTGTAGGGCAGTGGTGTAGCGCATAAGATGGTGTGGACGGGTGGTGGCGGCATAAAGCGATGGGTGGTGGTAGCTGAAGGTGGCGGTCGGAAAGAGGCGGTATTGGTTGGTGGTGGTGGTGGATATTAAAGAGGGAAAAGGAAATTGGGTGAGTGGTGATGAAGATGGGTGAGAGAGAGAGAGAGAGAGAGTTTATATATTTTTTAAATGTTTTAAATATTCTATAAATAAAATGATGGAATGACTTATATACCCTCATGTGCAAAATCAGATTTAACGAAAAAGTTTAACTGGGTTAGGGCTAAAGGACTTAACGTGAAAGGGATTCGAAATGTGAAGTATGTTGTCTGCCATTTCTTTTGTTAAAGGACGTCTATCGAAAAAGCGTTTAAACATAAAGGACGTCTTTTGCTATTTTATCTAAATTATAATTATTTTTAACCGCCAAAAGGTCAAAAAGGTTTGAAGAATTGTCTTTACAAGGAGGGGATTGGCATTCGTTGCAATGGTTTTAACAAATGATGCGGTTAGGGTTCCTGTAAGAGTATCGGTTGACGCATCTTAACCCATCTACTACACACAACTTAATATTATTAGATATTTCAAACCAGTCTTACAACATTGAGGCTCATGAATGACTGCTTACCAACAGGGTTAATTAGGGCTGGCAATTTATATACGAGACACGATTACACGACACGTACCTACACGACCTTAACAGGTAACGGGTAAGGACTTAACAGGTTTTGTGTACTAAACAGGTAGACACGAATTTACCTGTTAATTTTCTTGTCTAAACAGGTAAAATACCTGTTTACCTGTTAAATACCTAGTTAGATTTTATAAATATATATATATATATATATATATATATATATATATAGGGTTAGTATCATTTAAGAACTCTTAAATTATTTAAGAACTTGAAGGAACTCTTAATAACTAACGTTTTTTATAAAAATTTTTGAATGTTAATGTTATTTAAGTGTAGCTTTATCACTTTTGACATCAATATTTACGATTACAATTATAAAAATTAGTTTTTTTACGCATATTTATGTTTTTTTTACACATATGTAAATTTTTATCACATAAATTTTACACATGTATAACTTGTGATTAATATATGTGATCAATTTTTTTTTATAAATATAATAAAACAAGTCTCAAATAATGTTAATATATAAAAAAAGTTAAAAAATATTTGGTTTTTAAGAGTTCCTAAAAGTTCTTAATTTTTGTTGAGTTCTCAAATGAAACTAACCCTATATATATATATATATATATATATATATATATATATATATATATATAATATTATAATTTTATTATCCATTTATCCTAATTCCTAAACCAGTAAACCCTAACCAGTACGACTTCCAATCTTCCATCATTAACTCATTCCCTCTATATCACCACTTTATCAGCCGTCGGCCTGTCATCACTCACCCGCCGGTGCTTCCTCCGCTGCCGCCCCTCTCCGGACAAACCCCTCTCCACCAGCCGGTGTTTGAAACACTTCATGTCAGCGCCGTCGCCGCCCGCCGGTGCTTCCTCCGCTGCCAGAATTTGTTAAATATGTGTTTCCAAACAGCACTTATCGTGTATTATCGTGTATACCAGGTATTAACAGGTTTGTGTTCGTGTTTATGATACAGGTACACGATAAGTTTTCGTGTCGTGTACAGGTATACCCGTGTTCGTGTCTTATCGTGTACGTATATACACGATATGCCAGCCCTAGGCTAAATCTTGACTAAGTTCAATATTGATTTGGCTACCCCAAGATGTCCCAATGTGTGATAATGACCAAAAGACTAGCAACACCGATTTTTGAGTGCCTGGTTCTCAATGAAGTTGCAGAAAAAGATTCGATATAGGGGGAATATGAGCTCAACTCATCCCTACAACCTATAACATTTATATGACATGTCGGATTCTATCGCATTCAATCTAATACAACCAAAACCATTGATGTGATTATCAATACAACCCTTTGTCACTTCAAAATTATTAATATTCTTTTGTATATATTTACTGTTATTTAAAACAAATTGATCCATCTAACATTTCGATTTTGGACCCTTTTATCACAATAAGAGTAAGTTTAGTGGTAAGGCGCCCGTGGTGGATTTGTTGGAAATCAGGCACCAAACTCAAAACACAAACAAATGGTATTTGAATGATTTGTTCGACTCTTTTTAATATTATTATAAAGAACGAAAACCACATCATATACAATGACCCTACATATATATTTATATAAACTTAAACCCGTTTTCTACTCCGACTCTAATTCCTAATAATACTCAAATACATATTGAATAAACTTTATCTCTAATTCTAACAATTATCTTGTAACAATAAATTAACTATTTAGTTTATTTTTACATCCCAATCTTCTTTTATATATCTTTAAACTCTTTACTCAATTCGTCCCTTATATTTCTCGGTTGCTCATACTAGCCCTCGTTCATATGTGAAATCAAGATTATATCCTTCACTATTCTCATTGGCTTGTAAAAGGCCCCACACATAAAATGTTGTACTCTACTCTCGCACCCGCAGACCCATTCACAAGGGTGCCCTTGCGCCCCTCCTTAGACTCCCACAACGATGTGTTTACACATTAGACTAATGATCATACTTGATACATTTTATAACATAAAAAACATCAATTTTCATGAAACAATCTTTTTGTAAATTTTGAAATAAATTTCTAGATTGTTATATAAAAATATCAGTTGGGGGTTGGAAGTCGGTGGATGGTTCCTAAAACCCCTGTAGAAAATCCCAAGGTAAAACCAAAAGATTTGATTGCTCACTAGTGTACAAAGACTCATTGCACGTGCAACTTGTACTATTCATTTAATTTTACATTTTAAATTATTACACAAATCTCAATGGTCTTTAATTGCCGTCTCCAAGTACGACCCTACTTCATTTCAATACTTCTATACTCCACTGTCGGCAGCGAACCCATTGTACTACTCTTTATGCACAAAGTACATATCCGCGAAAAAAGAATATCAATCATTTTTTACATGCCAAAAAGTATTTAAAAAAGTGTTAAATGTTTTTGATGAAATGTAATCCAACTAGTATATCCGAATGTGCAAAGTTCCCTCTTTATATGCTTTTGGAACTTGGGACTTGTTGAGAATGCATAAATTTATAAATGCGTATGCAAAAAGGGCTAATGTGGTTTATGCTATAATCCTTACTAGTATGTGGGTTTTATGGAAAGCTTGGATGGAGTTGAATCGAAGCCTCTTTTGCTTGTTAAAAATTAAAATTGTGGCGGATGTAAAAGTTCTTAGTTGGTTGTCGGTCTAACATCAGACTAAGGTGCATGCGTTCACTTGGGAGAAGTGGAGGAATTTTAATTTGGCTTGTTTAGAGGTTCAGTGTTTGGTGTGTTTTATTTTGCTTTGCCTATTTGTAATTGGCTATGATGGAGTCATGGAGTTGTGTCCCTATGTTATTATAAAAAAAAAAGAAACACACATATAACATATGCTACATATTCTAAAAATATGAAATAGGTTAAGCATTTAATTCCAAATATTCAAATACGGGTATGGTTAATATTTAATAAACTGGAAAATCGTCAAATTAAACTTTATTGTGCATATTTCTGTCGTATGTGATACATATATTTCTATCATACGTGATAACTATAAGTTTTGAGTGTGCATAAACACTAATTATAAACTTCTAATTATTTATGATTTTAATCAAATGAAGATCTAAATGAGTATCTATACAAATTATTGGATTTATATGACAAAACATTTCTAAGATTTCCGGATCTTCTAGCATGATCCTATTCATGAACTGAAAATCACAAATAATATAAATTTTAGTAATTAGCAACTATTTAAATCATGCCTTGATTTTCCTCATAACTAATGGTGTTTCATAAATTATAATGAATGATCGTTGACCCATCACCCAAGTGATGGAAGTTATAAAAGTTTATGAATGTTACAACTAAGGTGTGTAATCATTAATGTAAGTTGGAATTTTTAATCCAAATTAATAGTGCTATAAATCTCATGCATCATGCATTAGCACATGTACATTGCTTTCAAATTTTAAATGTTTTGAACTTAAACTAATAGCATAATAGCTTTTTTTGAAATGGAATAACATAATAGCTGGTCCATACTTATAATAATTTGCAATGAGGAGGCATATAATCTTTATCTTTATAACAATTTGATATTAATTATCCCTATTTTCTCAAATCCATCATTCGCCCTACCCCGTTAGTCCCTCCCCTTTCAGTCACACATGTACAAACTCCTTAATTACTTGGTAGTTAGTAAAAGTAATCCAATATCCGAACTCAACAGAAAACACGAAACTTAAAACATTCGAGATAGTTAATTGTATGGGTATTTATGTACAAGACGGGAGTGATATTAGATGATACCCAACCCAATTACCCAAAACATACACACTTGTTCACCTATATGCGTAGACATTTTACTTTCATTTTTTTCTTGGTAATTTAATATTTACCAATTCACTAAGCTTTTGTTTTTATATCTCGTATTTCATTGGGTAATAATGTTATATAAATTTTAAAATAATATTTTTATTTTTTTAAGTTGTTAATATATGTAATAAATTACTTTCACCTATAAAATGTATATAAAGATCTAAAAATTTTATATATTAATATTTTTCAACATGAGTTAAGATATATATATTTATCACTCTTAATCTCTCTCTTTCAAACACACCAACTCCCCCCACTTAGTGACTCTTAATCGTGTGCATATATAACCTCCCTCCCATCTTCAAAACCTAAAAAAGAAACAAACCCATCTCTCCTTTTCACTCAAACTCCATTGGGTATCAATCAAAAATGTCTTTTTCTTCAAACCTGGGCATATCTCCAAGAAAACTTAGGTATGATGTGTACTCATACTCATACCAACAAGACTCCAAAACCCCTTTGGTCATCTCAGTTCTTGCATCTCTTATTGAAAGAACTTTGGCTAGAAACGAGAGAATTGTTAGAAAATGTGGTTTAAGTGTCAAACAAAATGGTTCCAAACCTAGTGTGATTAGGGTTTTTGACTGCAATGAAACCCCGGATATGACGATTCAATCGTATCTTGAGAGGATCTTTAGGTATACCCGAGCTGGGCCTTCGGTGTATGTTATTGCGTACGTGTATATTGATCGGTTTTGCCGGTTATTGCCCGAGTTTCGGATAACTGGTCGGAATGTTCATCGGCTTCTCATCACAACTATTATGGTGGCTTCTAAATATGCTGAAGACAAGTAAGTTCTTTCTTTATTTTGATCACATTCTCTTAATAGTTTTAATGTTATTAATTTGTTTGTGTTATGCATATATAAAACTTGTTCTTCGTTACAAACCGTATAATTATATAAATATAACTATATAAGTGGTGTGTTTAATCTTTTATCTACAAATGTGTAGTTCATGTCTTGGTAAATATACCCTTTAGATTACCTACACATGTTTTGGTTATGCATATATAAACAAATTGTTTGGCTTTGTTTATTTATTTTTTTGAATATTCAGGATGGATGAATTGAATTTCTATGATTTTATTTTATTTAAAAAACTTTAAGTAGAAAAAAAATGAGTAATTCTTTTTTTTTATTTTTTATGTGGGTTCTTATAGTATATTGTATGTATATACACATGAGAGTAAATGCTTGGTCGACAGTCGCTGCATAGTCGTTTTAGTCATGCATGAAATAATTGACCGTATGGAGAAAAGTTATGATAATTTATTGTTGGCTTGTTGCACTATTTATGATCAATTTTCCTACATTCAGAATATAATATTGATCATTATAATAATCATGAAAATAATACAAATTTATGGGATTAAATCTATTTTCTTGCAGGAACTATAGAAATTCATATTATGCAAGAGTTGGAGGCGTATCAACAGAAGAGATGAACGCATTAGAGCTTGAGTTTCTATTCTTAATGAATTTCAAAATGCATGTAAATGTGAGTGTTTTTGAAAGCTATTGTTGCCATTTAGAAAGAGAAGTGAGCACGGGAGGCGGTTATCATATTGAAAAAACCTTACGATGTGCCGAAGAAATTAAATCGCAACAAAGACAATATGATCATATCTCCCGGATAACACTATAAATCGAGGTTTTTTTGTTTGTTTACTTGTGTGTAAATAGAAGAAATATGTACAAAGAAAGCGTTTTAAGGTTGATTTTTTCTTGGAGTGTTCACCTAACCGTTAAAACCGAAGTGGGCGTGTTAGGATGGTTTGAGATTTATACGATTCGGTTCATGGTTTGATTATCATTTTTTGGTTTTTTGGATTTTAAATATATTTTCTTGGATATATTATTAAACTCTAGCAATCTTTATCATCTTTTAAAGTCTTAAAACAAATCGATCTAAAAAATAGTTTAAAATGCTAAACCGCTAAAATAAGCTTATCCAGCACACTAGCCGGTCAAGTTTATCGTTTTCTGAAATCATATTTAACTATCTGACTCGAAATTTACTTCAACACCAATCGGACCAGGTTAAGCAAAACACGCCCCTAATTTTTTTGCTTAAGACAAAGCTTAGTTGTGATTACAAAACAGATCTTGGTTTGTTTTTAATTCGGATCTAGGATTTGTTCATAGTTTGACCCTTTTATATGGGGACCTGAATCAGATTTTAAAAATAACACGTCTCTTCTTTTTCAACGGGGACCTAAACTTTTTAATATTTTATTTATGTTATTATTAGAAAGGAAATGAAAGGTGCATAAAATGTTATTTGCAACTTTTTAAGATATATGATATGAAAAAGAAAAGGATGACTCCAATAATGAAATGCACATATATGCAATTAATTTATGCTTCAACAACCTTCTAAACCAGCCTGTTTATATATGTTTAATTTATCTATCAGACTAATGCCATTTTTTAAATGATTGAAGCACAAGTTTTAAAGAAAATATTTTTTAAAGTTGGAATAATTATAATGTCTACGATCATGCTATAATGACTTGCATTTAAGTATTAAAAGTTGCAATCATAAGTTGGATTTGTAGGTTTCTTTTTCTTTCAAATAAGTAATCCTTTGAAGGGCATGCTTTTAGTATTAACTTTTAATCACGAGGGGGTCTTTCTCACTTGCTAGGAGTGAGTTAATATAAGCCATAGGCGTGTCATAGACTCTTAATTCACCATTAGGAGTGGATAAACACTCTAATTCGCCACTCTCAACAGGGAAATAGCCTTGGCTCGCCACTAGAAAATGAGTACCATCGGTCTAAGTGGCAGGCTTGAGAGAGTTAATTTGCCACTAGGTGTAGAGAAACACCAAAATTCGTCATTGCTAATGGTGAAATAACATGTTTTATGACAATTTTACTTAAAATTATTTAAAACCAGCTTACACACCTATGGCTTACATACGCATTTCTTACCTAATTATTGTAATATTTTTCTTAATTTATTCATCCACTCAAATACAATTTTCTACACATAATTTACGCTCCTCAACTTCTCTTCATTTGTTGATTTAGCCCCTCCGTTAAGATGCTTACGTTTTTACCCCTTAACCTTTTGTTTTGGCTGAATCAGTCTTGACCTTACAAAAATGTCTCTGTAAGGTCTTGTAAATTTTTAACAAAGCCTTATATTTACATAACTTAATTGCAAAATGTTGATTCTTTTCATTCTATATATAAACCTCTTTTTTTAACCGTGAACAAAGAATGCATTAAACATTTAAACTCAACCTAAAGTCTAAACCAAATAAATAGTCATTGTAAGTTTGTAACAGAGCGGAAATGCCCCCAAAAGGCCCAAAAGGTTTTCATTCCTTCTAAATGTTTTAGCCCAAGTTTAAGGAAAAGGAAACTATTGTTATTTACTTTTATTTCTTTTATATTAAAATTATTGAAAGCCGAAAGCTAGCCTTACTCGCACGGATGTCTCCATGTCGTTGCTACCTGGGTTGCGTCGTACCGCCCACCAGCTAGTTGTTGTGTCGTACCGCCCACAGCTACTAAGTGTTGTTGATTGTTCTTTGTTGTTCCTTTGTAAAATGAAAGTTAATTTTGTTTTCATTAAACCAGTTTCCCTTGTTTAGAATTTTACATTACTTGTAATTTGTTTTTTCAACTGTTTATGCTAACTTCTTGTTTGTTTATATTAACGTGTTTGTTTATGTCAGTTTGTTTCTTTATGATAGTTTGTTTGTTTGTCTATGAAACATGTTTACGCAACGGTATTAATTGGTGATGATTTATTGAACAAGCTAGTACTTACTTTGTGACGTAGAAAAAGATGGGCTTGTCAACGTAACTAATGAAGAACGCAATTAAGCTCTTTGCAATGATGAAAGCGTGTAGAGGATAACTATAAGATGTGATTTTTTGTCATATACAATGAATAATAATTATAGTCATATACAATGAACTGTATTTTTGACGCTTATTTTCAAAATTCACAAATATGCTTCCCAATAGTTTGTTGTGGGAAAAAAAGGGTGCCCCTAGTGTCGATGCATGTCTCCACCATAGCCTTATTCTACAGAGAGCACCCGTGTTACCTGCAACAAGTAATTATTGAGCAAACTTGTATTTTTGTTAAGGTGAGAAGCAAATATGCAATATGAGTAAATCACAATGTACATCCGCGTAGTTAATTTAAAATAAATTAACCAATTAGTGTAGTCATTATGTAAAATTGTCATGTTAGTTAATATGGAAGGATAAATAGAACCAACCGACAAAAGGTTAGCTTAGCTTGGAATTGAAGGCAAATGATATGGATTATTTAATGATTGTTTTTGAACTTAGTACACTTTTCTCTTTCTTTTTACTCTTTTCTCAATTCTCACCGGACGAACCACCGGAAAATTCGTATTCACCATCACAAATCCACAAGAAACAAGCATTTTGTAACTTATCCTCGTTAAATCCCACCTTACACTATTTGGATTAAACATTATACCTCCGATATTGTTTAAATCCCAACCATATTGTAGGCATGTAGTCACAAACTTATTGAGTTAAGACAAAGAAGGAATTAGGAAAACCAAACCTGATGGAAATACCCTAAACCTGAAATATATGGGAGGCGAATAGAGTCAAGTAATCTAATATGAGGCAGGATATGTGATTAATTAGCGGTTACTAATGGTGATCGAGTTGCTACTCATGGCTGATTTAATGTTGATCATTACTACCAGTGATCATTTGCGACAAATGAACCAAGTTGATGTTGATTAGTATCAACTATCGACCATCACTTTTACCATTGGCTTAATCAGTTATGGTGACAATTATTTTTCGTGCAACTTTCCATTAATCAAGGTCCTAGACCCTATTAGGGGAGTTACCCGCGGACCCTCGTGAAAGATCGCTGCCCCCTTGGAACCCCTCAAGCTTATAGATGCAAATCATGCCAGATATTAGAAAGCCTTAATTTTCCTTTCAAATTAAAAGTTCCAGTTAATCTAAAGTAACTTAATGACACTGAAATCATTAATATTCTAGACTAGCAATCTATATTTCTTTAAATTATTTCAAGTTACGGATTGCCACGTAAAACATATTTGTAAGTGGAGAATGGACTAAAACATATTTGAAAGGAAGCCATAATATTATCCTTGGTATTCCTATCTAATACATTATATAGGCTAATTAAAAGGAGGCAATAACTTATAATATTAAGAGAAAATTCCATAAATAGATGACCAAAATGATGCATGGATTATTATGGAAATTCTTTAGAAGAAAACCACCACTATAAAAATGTAAGAAAAGGTCTCCCAACATCATGCCCTCCTCCCACTTGTCTCACACACACTCAACTCACACTCCATTTTCTCTCTTCCAATTCTCATACATACCACAAATTACTCATACTAAAAACCAGGACCAATCTTCTTTTCACCAATAACTTCAACTACAAGAACATCAATTCTTTTCTTGTTTTCATTGTTCCAATATCATATGCATGGATGATCAACACGCCAATTTCAAACATTTTTGTCGAATATGTAAGAAGGGTTTCATGTGCGGTAGAGCGTTAGGCGGGCATATGAGAGCTCACGGCATCGGTGACGATACGGGAAATTTCGACGATGAAGATCCCGCGAGTGATTGGGAAGATAAACAAGGGAACAAGAGAATGTATGCATTAAGAACAAACCCTAACCGGCTAAAAAGTTGTAGGATTTGTGAGAATTGTGGGAAAGAATTCTTGTCATGGAAATCGTTTCTCGAGCATCGAAAATGTAGCTCCGACGACGGTGAGAGTCTTGTGTCATCACCGGAGTCGGAGGCTGACGAGGACGAAGGGTATGATGATGAAACCCACGGTGGTGGACAGAGAGATTGTGGCGGTGGTTCGGCTAGCGGTTGGTCGAAAAGAAAGAGATCTTTAAGGGCTAAAGTTGGTAGCTTTAACTCAAATTGTCAAACAAGTGATGATGAGGATTTAGCCTTAGCTAAATGCTTAATGGAATTATCGAATGCGCGTGTTGATCCATCGGAAACTGACGTGGAAGACTCGTACACCTCCCCGAGCTGGGAGGAGCAACGGCGGAACCCTGTGTTTTCCACTGCGGCGTTTCTCCCACCTTTCACAAGACCACCCGCACCACCACCAGCCTTAGATTATAAAGCCAAGGGGGTTGCCACAACCCCTAAAGGCATGTTTGAATGCAAAGCATGTAAAAAGGTGTTTAGTTCACATCAAGCATTGGGTGGTCACAGGGCAAGTCATAAAAAAGTCAAAGGTTGTTTCGCTGCCCGAAACGACCAATCCGATGATAACACGGGTGATGATGACGTCATCACACACGAGGAGTTTTTCCCCTCGCCAAAACCAATCTCGAGCTACCAGGTTAACCAAGGTCCCAGCACAACACCAACGTCTGGCGGACCAGCGCGCCGAATGTCCAAAGTACACAAATGCTCGATTTGTAACCGAATTTTTGCCTCGGGACAAGCGCTAGGCGGGCACAAGAGGTGTCATTGGCTTACATCTAACATGTCCGATACTTCTTCCATAGCAAAGTTTAACTTCCATGAACACATTGAGCAACTCCATCGACGGGCATTGGCGCTACCATCACAAATACTCAACAAATCAAAAGCACTTGATCTTAACATGCCCGCGCCTGAACATCATGAAGCCGCAGGATTAAGGAGGGATCCTAGATATCCGTTGAGTTTTGATGTTTCAACCGAGATTAACCTGCATTCATGGAATGTAGATCATGAAAATGTTACAGATGGAGATGGGAAAGATCAAAACCGAACGGATCACCATCAACAAGACCAACAAGATCATGAACATAAGAAAATAAGCAACAATAATGAAAAGGAAGTGGTAGCAGTTGCAGGAACAATCACAACAACAATGGAGGATGATGAAGCTGATAGTAAGTTGAAACTAGCAAAACTGAGTGAACTGAAAGATATGAACAATGTGAGTGGGAGTTCATCTTCTTGGTTGCAAGTTGGGATTGGTTCAACAACTGATGTGGATTCACCTCAGGACCCATAAATTATTATTTTGTGTTGATTCTTTTTAAAGAAAGAAAAACAAGTATATATATAACCCCGTAACTGTAATTATACATCCGTTTAACATGCACGTAATCTTTTGATGAAGATGATACCACTCCATCTTGTAACTTTGATTTTGTAGGGATGTGTTGCATACACCCTCAATTCTTTTGGAGGAAATCAATGTTTATATGATGTATACTTTATTTCTTGTTATTTTTTATTTTATAAAATTTAGTTCTACTAGTTGCAAAAATAAATATAAATCTTGTTACATCGTAAGCTTATCGTTTATCTTTTTCATGTGTTAAGTTACCTTTTAGTCTTCACATGTAGACTAGAAGAAAACCAAGATGATTGCAAAGTGAGTGTCCTTTTGATCTCTAATCATGGTTCCTAACCTACCATGTCTTGCAATGTAAGGCGGGTTAAAAAAGAGTATTATTGTTCATTCACTTTAATGTCATGATTCATGACATATGTCTAGGGGAACTTTCTCATGTATATTTGTACCGGTTTAGTTATTTAACACAATTTCTGAATTACAATAAGTCAATCTATATATAATCCGGTTTTACATAAGGGGTCCTATGTTTGTAACACTCCTGAAAATAAAATCTGATTCGTTGATTTAAAAAAAATACACCTGTCTCAACAAAAACTGTGCCACACAATGACACAAACGTACTCTTGGTTTCGCTTGTACATTTTACTAAAATCCTTGAATTTGTCTTACTCATGTATACACTACCATGTTATAAAAGTGTCGTGACATGCTCGATTAGCTTTGATATATGTTGTTGAAGAAGTTTATGGAAATGTAAGGGGCTAGCCTCTTAATGATTAGTAAGATGTTACATCCGAATTGGTTAGCATTAAGCCATTAAGTGTGTTTGGATCACCAAATAGATATATCTATATCATTCAACAAACCTTTTACCAATTATGTTTCAAAATGATATGAAAATTAATGAAAGTTTTACCATTTTTACCCTTCACATGTGTTCATAACTCTCAGTCTAACACTCATGCACCGCCTCCTCGACCATTACCACTAAATCGGCATACTCAGCACTTATTGGCTCAGAGTCTTTTAACCATTCAAGTCTTTTAATGACTCAACACTTTGGTGCATATATTGCCAAACTGCCCCTAAGTAGACATTTAGTTGTTTTGTATAAAATTCTTGGTTCTATTTTAACTCACATAGCGCATTGTTATGAAGCAAATGGGCGGTTAATTAAACTCTTGGTTTCATTTTAACCTATATAACTAACCTAACTAATCTATTAAAGTAAAACATGTTTCACATGGCTTTTAAATATGTCATTTACATGGGATGCTAACTAATTACTTTCTATTTATACATATTTCATCTAATTAACTAATTTTTTAATTATCATTCCTTCAATTTAATAAATTTTTTATGTTAAAACGATATAACAATTAATGCATTTATTACTATTTAATATTTATTAATTATCCCAGTTAAACCAATTATGACTTTCTTAAAATTATATTATTAACAGATTATAATCACCTCAATTAAGTTATTACCCCGAAAAGAATGACTGTTTTCAACAGCTTAATTAATTGGTTGAATTTTTTTGACAAAGATATTACGAATTTACGGGTTAAAAGTGTCTGTATAAGTTGACTAAATTTGGCCATAAAAATTGGAGCTTAGTTGAAAGAAGTTATAGCATTTTGATATATTTTAGGTTTAAGGATATGGTTTGTTATCAAACAGTTCATAATATTTCACAAATAATTTATCCTCATATTATTTTTTATGATTATCTCAAAGTTTTTTGTTTTTGGCTTTTTTGTTACAATTGTGATTAACCGGTGATGGACAAAACCAATCCGCTCATAGTCGGTAAACGACATAACCAATGGTGTTGTGACTAAGGTCGTTTCTCTATATATAAGTGAGCAATCTTGACTAATTTCAACTAAAAGATGGTCATGGTTATTTTATATGTATATGTGTAAGATTCAACTTCTTACTTTACATGACAACAACAACAACCATACCCAGTAGAAATCTCACCAATAGCCAACCTGTTAGCAGGGTCTGGGGAAGGTGGGATATAAGCAAACCGTACCTCTATCCCAAAGAATTAAGAGGTTGCTTCCAGAGAGACCCCCAGCTTGAAAACCATATGCATAAGACCAAGTAAAAGGAACACCAAGTTTAACGCTAGACCTTTATGCCATAAAGGAAAAGCATAAACCTATAGTAGATAAATAAAAGGGCGATAGTAAAATAATTAAAGTAGTCGTAATAGAAATAGATAAATAAAAATAGTAATATTAGTAATGAAAACAAAATATATGTTATAAAATACAAATTTGAGAATAGGATATTATAGTAATATATCATTTATCATTGTGAATAGGATATTATATGTTACTTTACATGACTCTTAAAAACAAATCCAAAAGCTACAATGTTACATAAAAGTTTATAGAAACAAAGATAAATTTATTATTCATGTCATCTTAATTATTAGGTTAATTTAAACAGGCGGACCAGTCTCATATTTAGTTCAAGTCAATGGTTTTTTTAGTAAAATTAATTTTGCTCAAAATATGTTATGAACGGAAAGTGTTCAGTTCAAAACAGGTTGTTTTAAAAGAATATCAATTTGGTTCGGTCAAAACATGCGAGCCAAAAAGGGTTATGATTCAAATAAAGTTGGGTCGAATCGTGTTGTTTTAAATCGTAGTATTTTCTAACTTAAAAGTAAAATTCATTATTCATTTATTCTTATTTTTATATTAATTTAAACATGCGGGTCGGCCTCGTGTTTGGTTCAAAACAAGTTTAGGTTAAGGTATTTTTTTGAGTAAAATAAGTTGTTTTAAATGATTATAAAAACGGAAGGGTTAAAATGACTTATGATCAGAATGAGTTTGAGTCGAAACGGATTATTTTAAAAAATAGTATTTTCTAACTTAAAAGTCAAATTCATTGTTCATGTATTTTTAGTTTTATGTTAATTTGAGCGAACAGTTCGGATTCATATTTGGTTCAAAAATAAGTTTGTTGAAACAACCAGTATTTTCAAACCCGATGGAAACTTTTTCTATTATTATTTCCTTTATGAACAATTTGTGTTCTAATCCTTCGTCACTATTATAATTAGTGTAATATATAATTTAGTTATGAGAAATTGTTATACTCACTAAATTATTTGACATTATGGATTTTTTAAAATAAATATAATTGTTTTATTTGCTTGATTTCACTTATAACTTGTATAAAATGCATAAGCATTTTTTTATTAACATTATATTATTTTTCAGCCTGTGTAATACACAAATTACTAACCTAACTAGTAAATAATAATAAAAGGTAAAAGTAAACATAAAAGTTCAAAATGAGCAAATTAGTTATGATAATAAATAGTTATTTAATAGTTTAAGATATAATCAAATATTAAATGCTTAATTAATTATTTTTCTAGTTTGATCAAACATTTTGTGACATGTGTAGTTTTAGGCCTAATAATAAATATTGTGCGTGAAGGTTTGAACATAAGACACAAATATTAGTTTGTATAAAACTTAACGCGATTGTTACGTTCACTTGAAATATTTATGAGATTATTTTTGTTTTAGATATTTATTTCTATGAGGTGGCCATGCATTTAACTATATATATATATATCATTATGTTTCGTCGCATGTGGTTATGTGACATTCGTTATTGCTTCACATTCGTTAAATCGACTCGTTTTGTTATTTCGATATTATTTTGTTATACGTTCATCTTTAATATAATTATTAAAGATCACGATGAGTTACGATTATTATTCGTTACTTTCTTTTCATTTTGTTCAAATAATGAAACGCTGAGGTTTAAAGTTTATTAAAGTTAATCTATTCGCAAACTATCGGGTATAATACGAAAATAATCCAAATATATTAACTTTTATTAACTTTATAAAGCATTCCAAAGTGAGGTTTAATGTATAAATATACTTTATGTTATTATTTAAAACGACTAGAAACTTGAGGTAACACACATTTGCTACTAATTAAGGGGCATCAAACTTTAGAATTTTAAAGAAAATTAGGAATCATAGTACGTAAGTTTTCATGTTTTACAACTACCTATATAGCATGTTGCGTCACACTAGCACATAAATGTAGTTTCAATCCGCTTCAGGCCGGCAAAACAAAAAATTATCAGCTCTATGAGTCGGAGAGCTAGGGACTTTTTATTTGGTTTTTCTTAAATAAAATGTACGAAGAGAAACAAACTAACATGTTAAAGTGAAATTATGGGTGTGTTGGTATGGGGTAATGAAATAGATGAGTGAATGGAATGAACGCAGTAATGGAATGAACAAATAAATGAAATGGATTATTACTATTTTATTGTCATGTTTGTTAACATGTAGGAACGGGATGATTTATCACTTTATTATTACTAATATTTTTTTTTGTAATAACAACAACAACAACAACAACAAATAATAATAATATGAATATTCATAATAACTAATTTTTAGGACCCCCGCGTTGCAATGTGATTATTAAACTGAATAAAAATAATTAAAATAACGTTGAACCATGTATATGAAATGATAACTCGTCAAATTTAAATAATAATATTGATAATGTAGTAATTGTTCTAATATAACATTAATTATATTATAATGTACAAATCAATAATGAAAAGTATATAATAATAATACAATAATTATTTTAATTAATAATAATAATAATCATATAACTATAATTATAATAAACATATAATAATTATAATAGTAATAATAATAAGGATAATTGGATTTTTATAATCCCAACTTTCTGTTATTGGCCAATAATAATCCCAATTTTGTTTATTCCTAGCAGTGGTCTCAAATTTAAAAAATGTTGGTTCTCAATGGTCCCTCGTTAAAAAAAACCGAACGGAGTTAAGTATTTTCCGAATTTCAAATTGATTTATTAGGGCTTTTGATCGTAAGGAGGATACGAGTAGATAAACGTAAAACTTAGCTCAAAATAATGCTTCAAATGGCTTGATTAGTGCTTTAAATTGGGTGTTTGAATTTAAAATTAACAAAAATTAAGCTGTTTGGAGTATTGTTTCGAGCTAAGTTTTACATCAATCTACTCGTATCATTCTTCCGATCAAAAGCCCTAAAAAATCAGTTTGAAATTTGGAAAAAATTTAACGCCGTTAGGTTCTTTTTAACGAGAGACTATTGAGAGTCAACTTTTTTAAATTTGAGACCACTGGTGGGAATAAACAAAGTTGGGATTATTATCAGTCAATAACAGAAAGTTGGGATTATTAAAATCCAATTTTCCTAATAATAATTGTTGACTCTTTTGACTTTTTAATTCCTTAAAGAAATGAAATTAAAACACTCATACCCAAAAGAATGAAAATCTTAAAAATGAAAGGAGTTTCATTCCTTATGGAATTATCCATTCCATTCATGCATGGTATCTAAACATATTTTTTTATTCATTTGGAATAACCCATTACATTTCTCTTTCAATTCCTTCAGAGCATTACCAACCCATTCTCTATCCAATATACATATATATCATATAATTACATTAAATCACTGTTTTTTTCTCTCTCGTGTTTAATTAAATAATACTTTTTATGCCTTTATCATTATCTTTTTTCTTTCCTCCACTCACAACCACTTTTAGAAAATATTAAAAAATTATACGGTATGAACAGTGAATCCCCAAATTTAACTTTCTCATATAACATTTTCTCATTCCTCTACTCACAACCACTTATAACCATACCATATAATTTACAAATCACCCTCACAAAAATATAGGGAGTGGGCTGAGAATGCTTTCATAACAAACACTAACTAGTAGTTTGGTTTTAGTCAAACTAATACTATATAATATCAAATCGTATCATATGAAAATATGTTAAATCGTATCATATCATATTATTTATATATTGTATTTAATTCTAAGTTATGATTGAATATCAAATCATATCATACTATAGTAAATTATAAAATATCAAATCATTTAATATCTATCATATCATATTTAATTGTTTTACTAAAATTAACCCTTTAGACCTTACTTTCATGATATCAAATCAATCAATTTTATATTCATTAACTCGTGTTTGCACCCCGTTTATTTTACACAATACACTCGCACGTTAAATTAACTCTCTTGTTTAAATCTATATGCTTTTTTCTCTTTTAGAAATTTATTTTACATAAATACAAAACTGAATGTATGTTTTTGAATTACAGTCTAACATAATTTTTAGATAAATAAAGTCAAGATGACTTTATACTACAATTGATTCCTTTTCATACAAAATTAGAGTTTTTAACTTTTATAGTATTAATTAACTAGCTATACCAGGAAAAACAAACGGACTGGGTTAGGCGAGGTAGCATGTTAGAATGGGCCATTTTTTAAAACCAGTGATCTTGTTTTTTTAGGATTTTGGTTTGGATCAGATGTAGTTTTGGCAAAAATAGGCATAGGTTAAAACGGGTCGTTCTAAAGATGTCTGGGCACTGTTGAAATATACCATCTCCGCTGCTTAGATATGCTATCTGGTTGCAATATATACTCACCTAGTACGATCGTGTTATTTCATTTATTTACTTTTAAACATGTCCGCTCAGAGCCATCAACCCAATTTTAAGCCCGTTAGAACCCATTTTTATTTAGATGGATAAAATTTGTCATTCGTAGAGATTGAGCCTCATCTCTAGTGGGAGAGATGGATGCCCGACATTGATGGATTGATAGGAAGAAGATAGCGAAACATGGAATAAAATTAGTGTTTAATTGTTTTAATTAAAACTAAATAGTTTTGAGTGGATTTTATGTGTAAGGTTAAGCGCCTAACAACACCGACTTTCCCAAAGAGTATAAATCCATGGAAAAACAAAATATTAAATTGTCAAACTCACAATGTAAAATCCTATTGCAACATAACCAAACACAAATAAGAAATTTTAAATCTAATCGTATTTATCATTTACAGCACAACATAAATCATCCATTATGTAAAAAAAAATATCTAGTACATATGTTCATATCAAATTAAGCTTGCAGCCTCAGGAATCCACTGCGGAGATATCATCTTCATTATGGTCAGTCATCTGCAATACTTGAAGGATGTTATCGTTTCCGACACTGGCAACGATCGAGTCATTTTGTCGGTCCATGAGATATATGTCCACCATGGAATAATCAACATGTTATAATCCCGTCTATTGCGTCCTCCCGGTTTTGTTGCTGCCCAATCCTACATTTCATTAAAATATGAATTCATCATTAAATCATATTACAAAAATACATTTAACAACAATTACTTGATTAATTTTACAACAACAAATGCACGAACCTCGATCTATAGCCGGTGTTATGACCAATCAACATGTCATATTCTAATCCAGATACGATCCTCACAACTCACTGTCAATAGCCTATAAAACATAAAAAATTGATTAAGATGGTTAGAACACAGCTAGCTAGCAACAATTACACTAATCAAACTCAGAGAAGTATATATAAAACTAATTGAAAACGAAGATTTCTTACATGAATCAGATATCTCATTGATTGATCTTCGGTGGACGTAAATAGATTAGAGCGGCGCTAATGGTACAACAGTGATGAAATGATTTAGAGATCGATGAGATGAAGAAAACAAGCGTATGTGTACAGTGGCGGATCTTGAACATCTAGTGTGGATGGGCCGAAAGTCAAGAGGCACAAATTTTTTTTCCTACTTCTAAGTTTCGGGTCGACAACCCGGTTCGGGTCGGGTCAAAAAATAAAACTCTATATTCAATCATTCAATTAAAACACTGATTCAATTATTTTACTTACCATTCTTACACATAAAAAAACAGATTTTTAAACAAACAAAGACAAGATGCGAGGGGAAAGACGAGTATTTGCGAAAGACAAGATGCGAGGGGAAAGATGAGTATCTCAATGCTCAAGTTCAAATTCAAAAAAGGAATTCAGAGAAGTGTATATAAAACTAATTACACAGCTAGCTAGCAACAATTACACTAATCAAACTCAGAGAAGTATATATAAAACTAATTGAAGACGAAGATTTCTTACATGAATCAGATATCTCATTGATTGATCTTTGATGGACGTAAATAGATTGAGCGGCGCTTATGGTACAACAACGATGAAATGATTTAGAGATCTATGAGATGAAGAAAACAAGCGTATGCGTACAGTGGCGGATCTTGAACATCTAGTATGGATGGGTTGAAAGTCATGAGGCACAAAATTTTTTTTTCCTACTTCTAAGTTTCGGGTCGACAACCCGGTTCGGGTCGGGTCAAAAAATAAAACTCTATATTCAATCGTTCAATTAAAACACTGATTCAATTATTTAACTTACCGTTCTTAGACTTGAAAAAACAGATTTTTAAACAAACAAAGACAAGATGTGAGGGGAAAGACGAGTATCTGCGAAAGAAAGATGCGATGGGAAATATGAGTATCTCAAGGCTCAAGTTCAAATTCAAATTCAAAAAAGGAATTCACATAATCAAAACACACATATTCCTAATTCATGAAGGAGACCAAATTCAAGCACTAATTCTTCAAATAATTCCAAACCCTAACATAACAAATCGGAAATAAAAACGCCGAATTTGTTGCTTACCTAAAGCCTGAATTGTGATCCGTGAGCACTCGTGACTCGACCCTGGTCTATTGGTCTAAGTCTTCTTCGAACGCCTTGTATCTACTTTTGTTAGATTTAATTTGTCACACCTTAGCCCAGACAAAAACTCTTCTGCTTCAGTTGTTTGATTAGTGTTGGAAGTGTGGACTTATTGTTAGTATCTTTTGTTTAAAAAATGGGCGTATGGGCTTTCTTTACGCTTATTAGGTAAATGGTTTCCCGTTCGTCAACGTTAAGGAATTTATTTAAGAAAAATCAAGTGTGGGCCGGACACAACGTATATGGATGGGCCGGATAAAAAATAATATGGACGGGGCAGACTCAATATATATAAAATTTTTTTGACTTTTTGAAAAAAATTTACTCTATTAAACAAAAAAGCCAGATGGGCCAACCCCCGCCTTGGCCCATTATATGATCCGCCCCTGTATGCGTCCCCATATAAATAGCCCAGGAACTAGGTTAAACACTAAACCAAAATTTGCATTTTAACCCCTAAAATTCTCTATCTTTTCATATAGAACTCAACTATTATTTGACATAGACATTTTATATGTTGCATTAATAATAAAACAAGGTATTATATGAGTTATCATATTAATTTGGGTTTACCCAGTCAACATGAAAACTAAATAGTACTGCGAGCGTCTAATAAAAGATAGTAGATTTTACTTCAAACTTGAAAATCCGGTTAATGTTGTACTTGTTTAGTATTGAAAAATCTAGTAAAGCAGTGTACGTATTTAGACTAATATAACATGTGCTCGTATTTAGAAGATAATCTATGATAAAGAGGACACCGATTCTAAATAAGGTAAACATTCTATACATCCAATGCGGGCTAGCTTGTCACGCTAAATTTTCTTGGCGTAATCCCGTTATAGGATGATTAACTACGAGAAATTTCACTTATCTTTATTTTCTGACTAGCAAGTGACAACACATAGATAAAATTTGAACATGGTGAAACATTGCTTAGTAAGGATTTATATTAGGTGTTTGATTATCTACTACTAGAAAATAGAGTGTGATATATTATTGGATAAACTTCTATTACTGATGGCCTACTCACTAATAGTACATTAATGACGTTAGATGTGCTCTCAGTAATGTAACTTATAGAAGAATCGAAATTCACTTGCGATTTTGATTCTGCAACTCCGTAAACAAAATCACATCTAATTATGGTCGATTTGAACTCAATTTATCGTGTTAGTTTCTAGACTTAACTGTAGCTAATCCGTTTGCGGTCTTTACGCGATGATATGTCAACTTGACGACGAATGAAATGAATTATTAACTAATCTAACTAATCTATTAAAGCAAAACATGTTTCACATGGCTTTCAAATATGACATCCACATGGGATCACTACAAAAAAAATAGAGCATTAGGGGTGACACTTTTAGCGGCGAAACCTTGATTTTCGCCACTAATGCTCCTGATCCGTGTGAACAATTAGGGAATCAATCTTGGCTATTGATAACCAACATATCTAATGGCTGGTGTTTTATCATCTAAGTGAGTTTGGTATTTCACTATTTCCGCCTTCCTTCCCTCCACATCTTCCCTCCTTCTCAAAAACTTCGATTTTGCTTCTCTTCGACGAACACCACCGTGGCTGGAGTTCTTCCCTATTTATCTCCACCGAACACCTCCACTTTCTCAAAACTCCGATGTTGCTTCTCTCTAACGAACACCACCATGGCTGGATTTCTTCCCTATTTCTCTCCACCGAACACCTCCGCTGTTGCTCAAATCCACCCACGACCACTGCTTAATTCTGACAGCAACCTCGGGCCACCAGTACTTCTTAACTCTGGCTACCAATGCTTCAAGATTTGGGGATTTTAGCTAATACATGTTAACTTAGGTATAATATATGTTAATATTTGGGACTTTTGGTATAACATATTGTCACACCCCGACTTAGGGCCTGGGTGTGATAACCAATTGGTATCTGTTTTGAAAATATATCAGAGTTACGGGTTATTAGTGGAAGTCTTTTAAAATATAATATTCATTTATAAAATGTCGGGTTAGAATACCCGTTTGAATATTGTATAAAATATCAGCGAAAGTCTTTTCAGATAAAATATTATTATATTGAAAACTCAGGATTTGAATACCCGTTTGATAATTCAAAACCTGCCTTTTCAAAATATAATTCTGAATAAAATATCTGAGCCATCAGATCACCTCTAATGACTATGTCTCCAATCTTCTAGTCTGTCTTGCCTGTCAGTTCTATTCTTTACAGTTTCCCTAAAATGTGGGGGAAAAATACGTCAGCACACAGCCGGTGAATGACGCTGACTCAGTATCAATACCATTGTGTAAACAACAATAATACCTTTTTGACAATACTCATTAGGCACCCAACTCAACTGGGTTAAAATTACCCTAAGTACACGTACAATTAATCATATACATAATATCATTTCTCTGAACAACCCCGTAGACTTCCAGAGGCATGTTTGATGATATGCATGGCCTCGAGGAAGCTCCGAGTCACCATGTATGAATGGATCCAGACACATGTATACTCTTAATCTGAGTATGCCTGTTTCTTATTATTGTAACACAAAGTTTTAAGGATTTGTAAATCCTACCCAAACAGTTAAGACTCTAAAAGAGTTGTAAAAGTTTAGGGCGTATTCACCTTTTATGATTGTAATCAGTTTCTGACACTGATTCCCGTATATTGATCAGTTTCGGTTACGGACCCCTATCTGTAATCAGTTTCTGTTACTAATTCCTGTTTCTGTTTTCAGCTTTCTAATTGATTGATTGACTGTTATCTCGGACCTCGTACAGGTATTTGGAGTTAAATGCCTATGACTGATCGAGCGGCACTGCTACTCTATATCGTGTACTAGAGCTTAGACTGTCAGAGCTTCAGCACCTGATAATAAATATTGTGCGGGAAGGTTTGAACATGAGACACAGATATTAGTTTGTATAAAACGTAACGTGATAGTTACGTTCACTTGAAATATTTATGAGATTATATTTGTTTTTATATTTCTATCTAAGAGGTGGGCATGTATTTAACTCTGACAAGACATGATGTGAATAATATTGTCATTAATTAAGGAGAATTCTAGAGACACCACCCAATTTTGCTAAAAAACCATTAATACGCCCCGTATAGTCCTATACAGGACGTATAGGGCCCCGTATAACATTATCATATAGCTGTATAAGGGGCGTATTAGGGATATTTGGGTGTCCCTAGCAGAACCCTTAATTAATCAGAATATTGTGTTATTAAATTATTTATGAAGATGTGTTTGTTTTATATGTGATGGTTTGAGTTTGGCTTTATTGAAAACTAGGGTTTTAGTTGCACCGGGCAGATTGGTAAAATCCAAGTGTTGTTGGTCATGGGCGTTGAGGCAATAAGGCGACGCGAATTCGATCGGTTTCGGTCATGCGTTATGATATCATAACTAAAAACCAAAAATAAAACTAAGAAAAATATAAAAATTGAGGTGGATCAATGGGTGGCGTCGGCCGGTAACATCCGGACGTTGGGAAGACCCAAATGTTGAGACAGTGAGCGTACGCATATTCGATCGGTTTACGCCACTTTTTTTATGGTACCGGAGCTAAAGCAAAAAATAACATTGGCTTTCGGTTGATTTTCGTTATGTGCGTTACAGTACCGGATTTAAAACAAAATGCGGTGAGCCTACGTGAATTCGTATGGTTTCCGTCACATTCGTTAGGATACCGGAACTAAAAAAACAAAATTGGCATGCGGTCAGTTTTCATTATGACACTTGAGCGAAAAAAAAGGATAATATAAAAATTGAGGTGCACAAATGGGGTGGTGTCCGTCCATAAATACGGGCGTTGGTAAAATTGGAGCGTTGTCGGCCCCGGACGATGGCGATGAGTCTAGGCGGAATTAGTTTGTTTCCATCACACTTGTTACGGTACTTGAATTTAATCAAACAAAACACCACAAAATTGACGTTTGGTGGGCTACCATTATTTCATTATGGTACTATAACTGAAACAAAAAAAGAGCAATAAAAAAAAGAAATTGAAAAAAAAAACAAAAAATAAAATGCAACTGACAAGTATGGTGCGCCAAGTGGCCCAATCAGAACTTAGCGGCACCAAACTTATCAATTGTTATATATAATAATAAGATGCAACAATTTTTTAAAACTAAATATATAGTTATATAATATTAATTAAGTAATTTGTAGATATTGAATGGTAGACGAATAAGCTTGACGGGTCTTTACTCTTTATGTTGATAAATATATATATATAGATATATATGATAATAGGTTTGATCGGCAATATATGGATAGAAAGAAAGAGATAACGGTTATAGGGAAAAAAAAGCGGTTGAGTTCAGTTAAAGATTAACGTATTTTTAACAATGAATCCGCTAAGTAAGTTTTAGGAGCTAAAATGTTTCATATATATGTAAACATTTTATTATATATATAAAAACGATATAATTTATACTAGACAAGTTAAATAATGAAAATGCTCAGTTCATAATAATGTTTTATAAACAAACCTAACATTTTTTAAAAATAAAATACGCATTATAAAAGCAATTAGAGAAATTATTAAACAAAAAATATATAAAAAAACTTTAAAAAATGTATAATTACTGTATAATTAATAAGAGAGAGTTGCTGAAAAAAAAATAATAAGAATGCATAAGAGAATGAATCAATGACATATGATAAAAGAAAACTTTTATTTATTATATAGTATAAATAAAATATATGAATTCTAATTTATTAAAGTCAAAGGTGGCTTGTTGGTCAAAATGACATTTTGGTCTTTTGATTGAAGTAGAAGGAAAAGAGGCAAACTAAATATGTGAAGGGCATTTGACTCAATTTGGTCCTTTTATAGTGACAGTGATGTATGTGTAAAAAGAAAGGAAGAAAAAAAAAAATAAAAAAAGACATGAAGAAGATGATTACAATATTTAGATGAAGTAGTTAGAAGCTTTCCACTAAAAAAAATCAAGAGGAAGATATAAATATCAAGTAGGGAAAATACCATAAAAACATTTATTATAAATGATCAAGCTATTATGACGTAACATGTATAACTAAGTAGTTGTTATACGAAAACTTACTATGAATCCTATTTTGTTTTAAACTATAAAAAATGTTTTCTTTAAGTAAAAGGAATGACTTCCCGCATTTTACAAATTTAGAGAACGAAAATTAAAAAATAAAATAAAAAAGTTAAGGTTACTTGACTTTTTGGGGCATTCCCCTAAGTAAAGTCAAAATCTAGACAACTATCAAGATGGACACCAAACAAGCAAGTACTTATAGCTCTTGGTCCATCCACGAATGCCTTGCCATCACATGGTACCAAACGACAAATATAAGGCCCAAGAGTGATTAGAAACACAAGATTTGTTTCCTGGCCTTAAAATTGGTCAGTTGGCATTAACGAGGCCTGAATTTTTTTAATTTTTTTTTATGGGAGGCAATCGAGGGGCTTAATTACCCCCCTCCTTTAGGTCCGCCCATCCCATCCAAGGGTGGAAATAGCCTCAAGTTTTCAAATAGTGGTTAAGTTTGAAACAATAGCTAATGAACCAAGCCCATGTAACAGTATATTTTGTGGTCCATCAGGCCTTCATCTTGAGATAGTGTTGCTTAGCTGAGGATAACAAAAAAACCAAGCCAACTATTTGTACCATACATAAAAAGTCCACTTTATGCCGGGCCCAATTAATTATCCCATCTGTATTTAAGATCCAAGCCCTTATGTCTATCAAGTTTTCAACCCGACCTCGTTGCTCTCTATATCTTAGTAATTAACCAGGTCCACTTATAATCCAGACGCTTACTGGTAAACTTAGAACTTCAAATATTTGAATCCGACCCAATAAAGGTCTAACTTCTAAGCACATGTTTTGTCAAATGACAATTATGATATATCCGTCAACAAATTAGCAAATAATCGAGTTATTTAATTCGATATAGTTGCTGTTATTTTTTATTTTCATTAAAGCGACATGCATGATAAATCATCTGAACTCACAATAGTAACAGGAAAATTGCCAAAAAATTGGATGAAATATAATATCGTTTTTTCTTGCAAATCCATACCCTGTTAACACCCATTAATTAACGCAACTGTTTCCATCTATATTGTGCTAAGATTCTTTGGACTCGCAATCATATGTTGGAAAATCGTGACTAATACTGATAGTGAGGTTTAGACTCTAATACTCATAAATCAACTGCAATTCGTTAAACAAGTACAAGAGTTGTTTGAGTGGAAAATAAAGTCACATTTCATTAAGGACACAAGAGGTGTCAATTTATAATTACAAGTTACAAAACCTGTTGCTATATATCTAATATTACATCACAAGTGTCACATATATAGTCTACTAAGTACACAAGGCCGGTTAAGATCAGCTTTACGCTCAACTGGTCTGGATTCTTCACTGAACTGGACTGGCTTCTTGATGCTTTAATGTTTTATCGATGCTACCAAGCTGATTTGTGGGTTTCGAGCTCTTCATGGATCCTTTTATGCTTCAAGTGCGGATTTCAATATCACCAGTTGTGTCCGCCAAGATAGATTCTATGAACAATCAGCATGTCATGATCCAATCTGATCCGAATACACTGTGTTCAAAATACAAACAATATTAAGATAGGTCGGAACATAAAAACCCTCAAAGCAACAATTACACGATAATAAATATAAAAAGGACGAATTAAAGAAAAAAACTTCTTACATGAATTAGATATGATCTCATCGATGGATCTTCAGGGGACGTAAACAGGTTAGAGTGGCGCATATGGCAGCGGGGATGAAATGATTTCGAGATCGATGAAGATGAAGATAAACATGCGTATGTATGCCTCCCCATATATAGTGCAGAACTAGGTTAAATCCTAAACCAAAATTTTTATTATAGCCCCCTAAAATTGTATGTTTTTTTCATATAGAAAATCAACTATTATATTGGATCGATATACCTGGCGGGCATTTTATATGCTTGAATAATAATTAAACAAGACAAAATATGACTTTGGATCAATGTTGTAAAACTCCTGAGTAGGCGGCTGAGTACTCCCCGATTACTCCCCGCCTAGATCGAGTACTCCCCGCCTCGGCCGACTACTCCTTAAGTATTTTCCGAGTAATCCCGACTACTCCCGAGTACTCGCAACTCCCCAGTCGACCGCCTAACGACTTTTACAACATTGCTTTGGATTATATAAATTTGGGTTTGGTATGCGGTTTACAAGTTGAAATGACAACTATAAAGTACCATGAGCGTCTATTAATGAAAGACAATTGATTTTACATCGAACTTGAATATTCTAGTTAGTTGACGTTGCATATTTTTAAGTTTTGAAAATCTAGTAAAATAAGTGTATATATTTAGGTTTATATTACACATACTCCACCATTTAAAAGAGAATATAAGAAAATGGAAAAAACGATTCGATCTAAATAAAGTAAACATTCTATTTATCCAACGTGGGTAAGCTTGCCATACAAAATTGGATTGGCATAATCTCGTTATGGGATGACTAGCTACGAGAAATTCCACCCTTTGTTTTAGGCTAGTATAGCAATGGACGTAGCGATATATAAAATTTGAACGTGGTGTAACATTCGTTTGTCATTAGTTATGATTTATAATGTGTTTGATTATCTACTAATACTAAAAGATATAGTGTGACTTGTGAAATTATTATTGGATCGAGTTCTATTAATAACAATTGACAGCTTGCTCGCATTACATATATTAACAGCACACTAGTTGCATTAGATATGTTCCATTAATCCGCTACTACACACAAAAAAAAACAAAAAGAAAAGAAAAAAGAAAGAAAGAAAAAAGAAGAAGAGAGAGAAGAAGATAAACATACTTAGATATACGCATACCCAAACATATAATATATATTTTGTTTCATGTCTGCTAGATTATGCGTTTACACAATCTTTATACTTTTGTTGTAGAGGGCCGCTTTTTTATTTCTCAAGATATTGTGGTTGCTTGGTAATTAAGTTGGTAGACAATGTTCGCTTTCTATGTAACTTATGAGGCCTGTAGACATGATAGTTCAACTCTACATCCCAGATGAACTGACCAAAGAAGAATCATTTAAGTTTATTGAGCGTTGATGATTGGGCAACTATAGGTGGATTGGTGAAGATTGATCGGTCAAAAGAACTATTTGTGCAAAGGCTTACATAACTACTAGAAAATAAGCCTAATGCGACCTATAGATTCAAACCTTTTAGAATAAGTAATATTTGATAATAAATCAACTTAATTCAACATAAATGTTGCACTAGAAGATCTAACTAAATAAAGTTTTCGATTTTCATGGTATATAATCATACTAAATACATTACAAGAAGAACAACACTACACAATCATGGAATATACACTTATCGGGAAAACCTCAAACTCTATGGAATTATATAGACCGTATGCCAATTTTTAGCTTGAGGTAATACACATTTGTTACTAATTAAGGGGCATCAAAGTTTAGAATTTTAAAGAAAATTAGGAATCATAGTACGTAAGTTTTCGTGTAACAACTACCTAGACAGCATGTTGCGTCATGTCACACCCCAACCTAAGGCGGAAATGTCGGGGCGGAAACTGATTGTTCACAGCTCAAAGGTACTATCATAAATAAAAATATGACAATATCTATGACAATATCTATTTAATTAATTATTTTAAATTTCAAATAAGGTGCACAAGTTTCAAATATAACAATCATAATTCCAAACTAAATCAAATATTCTTTATTATATTTCCTAAGGTCTTTTTACGTTCTTCAAGTTAGCTTCGAGTCAATTCTGCATATGCGTAGAAAATAAAGAGATTTGTCAACAACACATGTTGAGTGAGATAATCACCAGTTTTCATGTACAATGATAATATATAGATAATAAATAATAAATGATAAATGCGCAAACAAAATAATGTGAGTAATAATCAATCAAACCATAAACAAATAATGTGATTGTCGGTTGACCATGCCTCACGAACACGGGCTATGGCTACTAAGACGGCGTATGATCATACTGACATCCTAGACTTCTGATGGACCTCTCCGAATATGAGAATATAAACATGAGATAATACGTTTAATTGAAATACACACAATAATTATGTTTGCGAGTTTGTGTATATATATGATATAAAATATGAGATAATACGCATATGTCCCAAAAACATTTGAAAACAGTAAAATATGAGGTAAATGATCTCTCACCTTATTGCTTAGGCGAGTGTGCGACAAATAAGAATGAAAACACAATTAAACGAACGAACTGTCCTGTAACGTGCTGACTGAGATAAACCGAACAGACCTGAAACTTAGAGATAATAAACTATGATTAAAACCGAGAACATAGCCTCTAGAATCGATACTAACGGATGCCTAGAACTCCGGTTATGAGAACTTAAACGTTTAAGCGAGCTGGTACTGACCAGAATCCGAACAAAGAGTCCGAAGTCGGGTTTTGGTCAATATCCTTAAAATCTCCAAACAAAAATAAAAGTCTTTTGGACCAAAAGTCGGTTCCGACCAGAAGCATGAGAAATTGATTGGTTAAGGTTGTTGACTATTATGCCTTTAAACGGGTTTTAGTCAAATTGACCCGTCAATATCCCTCAATATCATAAATTGATCGAGGTTTATTGACTAAGGAACATAAATGAATGATTTATAGCAAACAAATTAACCGGAATGTGTATGAATCGATCGAAAAGTGAAGTCAAAGGTCGATAATGTTTGAAAGTCAAACACGAACACTTGTATCTTGGGTAATATGACAAAAACGAGAAGAACTTGAGGGCTAATGGTAGGTGATGGCTGATGGAGTCTATATTAGGGTCTATGGAAGTATTTTGCAGATGATTTATGTCTTGTTTAAATAGGATATGCTAGCATGAGTTAATTTTAATTAATATGCTCGTTTAAGAAACCGAATATTATTTTAATGACTAAATCAACTACATAATCATACAAATTCGTTCTTGAGGATAGGGTAATGTATGTGGACAAGTACTTAGTCTAAATCAGTTTTCTTGGGGCTTAAATCAAGTGATTCGGTCAAAAAATAATCGATTTCGCGACAAAAACGAACTAGGAAACAAAATAAACGAAAGAGTCTGCACAAACATGTGGCCGCACCACGCGACCAACTTCTCCTCTCTTGGCCACGCGGAGCGGCGAGGCGGGGGGGGGGGGAGTTACGTGGTTTGGTAGTTTTGGTCCTTGAACTTGTTTAAAGTGTTAATTTTTGATTATTTAAGAGTTTTTAAGCAAGAAATGACCAATTTGAATAACATAAAGGGTAGGAAATGAAAATACATCAATGAATACTTATAAATGTTTGATTTTACTAATAATAAAGATCCGAATATCGCTCCCGAATCGGGTTAAATGTAAATGAATACGTACGAATACAGAAAATCCGAGATGTTACACGTTACACTAGCACATAAATGTAGTTTTAACCCGTTTTGGGCCGGCAAAACCAAGAATTATCAGCTTTGTGAGTTGGAGAGCTAGGGACTTATTATTTGTTTTTTTTCTTAAATAAAATATACGATAAGAAACAAACTAACATGTGAAAGTGAAATTAGTAGCTTGGTTTTAGTCAAACTAATATTATATAATATCAAATTGCATCATATGAAAATATGTTAAATTGTATCATATCATATTATTTATATATATTGTATTTAATTTGAAGACATGGTTGAATATCAAATCATATCATATTATGGTAAATTATAAAATATCAAATCATTTAATATCTATCATATCATATTTAATTGTTTTACTAAAATTAACCCTTTAGACCTTACTTTCATGATATCAAATCAATCAATTTTATATTCATTAACTCGTGTTTACACCCCTTTATTTACTTGAGAGAGCCTTTATGCGGATCTAGATCTCGGATGACGTCGTGTGATTCGTTGATTGTGTATATGATTAGGTAGAATACGCTTAAGTGTGTGTACTGTGTGTGTTGAGAGGATATTTTGGCAGAGTAAACACTAGAGTGATAATAATAAGAACTGTTACATTAACCATAATCTTACAGGGTATATATCGGGGATGACCACATTCGTTAAGATATACTTAACGAATGTGTCATTCGTTACATTAAAGATTAAAGAATGAGACAACTCATTCGTTATATATTACACATAGTTAATAGCCTTACATTCGTTATGTCTCATTCGTTAACCCTGCTTAACGAATGGAGCTTACATTATACGAATGTGACACTTCGTTACAAGGTAACGAATGTGCCTTACAATTAAGGCGAATGGGCAGAATAATGTAATTACCAAAATGCCCTTATATTATAATAATCAATTAATAATCAGGCGGGGGGTCCGATCAGGGGACTTCCTCGAGGGAGAAAATGGAAGAAAAACCGAAAGTCAAGGCGAGGGCCTTCAACATCTCTAAGAGAGAGGCAAAGGACGATGCGGACGTTGTTTCATGTACTTTTTCCTTATTCATCCTTATAATCTACCGTTTATAATTTCTCATTCTTTCGGAAACGTATGTGTGATCGTGTAGCTAAGTAGTAGTGTAATATCATTCCAGGTACCTTTTTATTTAATGAATTACTGGCATTGGTCTTATTTGATTCGGGTGCCAGCAAAAGTTTTGTGTCTACCGCTTCTGTTCCTCATTGAATAAATCACCCGATTGCGTAGTCGATGTATTTGAGGTTGATATCGCCGTAGGAAAGTCCATTTCCGTGTCTAGGGCTATTCAGGGTTGTTCCATCGAGTTGTCTGGGTATAGATTTCCGGTGCGGCTGTACTTGATGCCGCTTGGCTGTTTCGATGTAGTGCTCGGGATGGACTGGCTCGCAAGTGTTGATGCTCAGATCATTTGTGGTTAGAAACTTGTACGTCTAAGGGCCCTGGATGGGACCCAAATTACGGTATTCGGTGATCGGAATGGTGCGGCACCACATATCATATCCATGCTTAAGGCGGGAAAACTGATACAGTGAGGGTGCGGGGCGTATCTGGTGTATGCTATAAACGTAAAAACCGAGGTGACTACCGTCGGTGATGTTCCTATTGTTCGGGATTTCCCGGATGTGTTTCCAGATGATTTGTTAGATGTGTCGCCGGATCGCGAGGTCGAGTTCTAGATAGACCTCGTGCCGGATGCAAAACCCATTGCTCGAGCCCCTTATCGTCTAGCACCAAATGAAATGAAAGAACTTATGGCTCAATTGGAAGACTTGCTCGACAAGGGCTTCATTCAACAGAGCATCTCACATGGGGTGCCCCGGTCCTATTCGTCAAGAAGAAGGACGGTAGCATGCGGATGTGCATCGACTACCGTGAATTGAATCAACTCACTGTGAAAAATCGGTACCCTCTACCCAGGATAGACGACTTATTTGATCAGCTCCAAAGAGCTAGTTGGTTCTCGAAGATCGACCTTAGGTCCGGGTATCATCAGTTGAAAATTCTGGAGGAAGATATCCTAACGCCGCCTTCCGCACTCGTTTTGGACATTATGAATTTCTCGTGATGTCTTTTGGTTTAACCAATGCACCGGCTGCGTTCATGAATCTTATGAACCGGGTGTGTAGGCCGATGCTCGATCGTTCTGTTATTGTGTTCATCGACGACATCCTTGTGTATTCCAAAAGTGATTCCGATCACGCCGGTCATCTCACGGAAATTTTGGAAGCTCTGCGAAAGAATAAGTTGTACGCGAAATTTTCGAAGTGTTCTTTTTGGTTACGCGAGGTTCAGTTCTTGGGCCATGTTATTAACCCGAGCGGTATATTGGTTGACCCAACAAAGGTGGAAGCCGTAAACGATTGGGAATCTCCTAAGTCTACATCCGAAATTTGTAGTTTTCTGGGCTTGGCGGGGTATTACCGCCGCTTTATTCCCGACTTTTCAAAAATCGCTTCGTCGTTAACCAAGTTGACTAAGAAGAGCGTTAAGTTTGTGTGGGGTTCTGAGCAAGAGGAGGCTTTCCTCGAATTAAAGAACAGGTTGACGCATACTCCGATTTTAGCTTTACCCGATGGCACTGACAATCTGGTTGTTTATTCTGATGCCTCTTATCAGGGGCTTGGGTGTGTTCTGATGCAGTGAGGCCGAGTCATAGCTTATGCCTCACGGCAGTTAAAGCCTCATGAGGCAAATTATCCTACTCACGATTTGGAGCTGGCGGCGGTTGTGTTTACGCTTAAGTTGTGGAGGCATTATTTGTACGGTGTCCCTTGTGTTATCTATACCGATCATAAGAGCTTAAAGTATTTCTTAGAGCAAAAGGAACTGATTATGCGTCAGCGTCGGTGGCTGGAATTGATTAAGGATTATGATTTGGAGATTATGTACCATCCTGGTAAGGCTAACGTGGTAGCCGACGCGTTGAGCCGGAAGGAGAGACCGAAACCTATTCGCGTGAAATCTTACTAGCTCATTCTCAAGCCCGATACTTTGAAACAAATAGCCAATATTCAGAATGAAGCCTTGCAGGTGGAATGGATTATGTCAGAACGTATTTTGGGTCAGGAAAAATTATTGGAAGACGTCGGTGACGGGGTGAAGTATAAGGACGGTCGTTTATGGGTACCCATGTATGGAGGATTCAGGAGTAAGATATTGGATGAGGCACACAAGTCGCACTATTCCATCCATCCGGGCGCGAGCAAGATGTACCAAGACCTGAAGAAGAATTATTGGGGGCCTGCGATGAAGTGTGAGGTGGCTCAGTACATGAGTGAGGTGGCTCAGTACATGAGTAAGTGTTTGACGTGTCTACAAGTTAAAGCTGAGCACCAGAAGTCTTTCGGGAAACTTCAACCCCTGGAAATATCAGAGTGGAAGTGGGAGCATCTTACGATGGATTTTGTGACTAAACTGCCTCGCACTCCTAGGGGTAGCTATAACACCATTTGGGTAATCATGGATAGATTGACTAAGATCGCTCACTTCTTTTCGATTCGAGAAAATTATAATTCCGAGCAGTTGGCTAATGTATTTATTTGTGAGATCGTTTCTAGGCACGGGGTGCCGGTTTCTATTGTTTCGGATAGGGATACGCGTTTTACCTCTAGGTTTTGGAAGAAGTTTCATGAGGAGATGGGTACAAAACTCCTCATCAGTACCGCTTATCACCCGCAGATGGATGGTCAATCCGAGAGGACCATTCAGACTCTCGAGGATATGTTGCGAGCTTGCGTAATTGATTTTGGTGGTAGTTGGGATCGTCACTTACCGTTAGTCGAGTTTTCTTATAATAACAATTACCACACCACTATTGGGATGCCACCGTTTGAAATGTTATATGGGCGTAGGTGTAGGACTCTAGTCTGTTGGGGCTCCATTGGTCAGAAACAGTTGGGTAGTTTGGAGGTGGTTGAGGCTACGACAGAGAAGCTCGATAAGATTAAGGCTTTTATGAAGGCCGCTCAGGATCGTCAAAAGTCCTATGCGGACAAAAGGTGGAGGCCTATTGTGTTCGAGGCTGGTGATCAAGTTATGCTTAAAGTTTATCCTTGGAAGGGTATTATTCGTTTTCGTATGAGGGGGAAGCTTAGTCCGAGGTTCATTGGTCCGTTTCGTATCTTATCACGGGTTGGTGAGGTAGCGTATAGACTGGATTTGCCCGACGAGATCCCCGGGATTCATCCTACTTTTCATGTGTCTCATTTGAGGAAATGCTTGGCAGACGAGGAGGCCCATGTGCCTTTGGGTGACATTGAGCTCGATTGTAAACTGAACTACATTGAGGAACCTATCGCGATTCTTGACCGTCAGGAAAGGCGTTTGAGAAATAAGGTGGTCAGGCAGGTGAAGGTGCAGTGGAGGCATCGTAAGGGCTCCGAGGCCACTTGGGAATCCGAGGATGAAATGATGAAACTCTACCCGCGGATGTTCCTGTCGCATCGGGATTTGGGGACGAATCCCATTGTAAGGGGGTGGACTTGTAACGCCCGTTACTTTTGGTTAAATGATTTAAACATGTAAAGTTGTGTACATCTCTTGGGTTTATCTGGCGTTTCTCGGAGTCCTTCTTATCTTCCCAGTACGTTAAACTAATTAAACTTTTTAACCAAGTATCGCATCTTTGAAATTTGGAGGGGTTAGAGTGTAAAAGTTTCATATTATAAACAAAACCCTAATCCTCCCCTCTCTCTTTGTCCGATCGGCGAACAGCAGCCCACCCTCACCCCCGATTTTCTTTTTTTGCAGCCATGATTAGGGTGTAAAACTTCAATTGAAGGTTAGTCCCATGTTCCCTCAAGTCTTTTACACCTTAATTGGTCTTTATAACTCGCTTATTGATCGTTAAATCGCATGTTTTAGGCTTACCGGGTGGCTGTCCATTCTAGCATTTTCGGGGCTGTTTTGGTTAGGGTTTTTGCTCCATAATCTTCCTAGGTATTTCTTGTATATCATACTTGAGTATCGTGAATTTTGGCATTCGTTAGGTTGGTCAACCGTTGATGATGTGAAAACTAGAATTCGGTTGACTAGTTTGTGAATTTTGATGTCTAGCACGTTGTTTGAGGGAACTAACAACCAATTCGAATGTTGTAGCCTCGGTATGAGTTTTGGGCTGTAAGAAACTGATTTTTAAAGGTAATGGGGCTGAATTGGTTGTCGGTTACTCAAAAGGGTTGGTACAACGCGAATTCGCGTTTATTAAATAGTTGGTGCGTTGTGCTTGCGGGTTACCGACCCATTCAACTCGTGTAGCGTCATGTGGACTTATTGCATGTGAATTTATCATATTGGGTCCACACTGATTTGGATTTTAATTGCATAAACAACTCTTAAACGCGCATATTAGTCTCACCTAGTGCTTCCAGGGGTAATTTGGGAATTCTTTGTTCTCGGGAATAACTATGGGTCGTTTTGGTAAATATAAGGCCCCGGGGGGCTGTTTTAATTGAAAGTGGCGAGGTCAAGGCTTTAGGTAACTTGAACCATGTTAGAACGGCTCGTAGGATAAACGAGTCCATTCTGTGTCGTTAGTAATGATTGTATGTAAACCAACATGCGTTTGAGTTGTGGGGATACTTAGGGGTTCTCTAGCTCGTGGTGATTTCGTGCCTTGTGTCAGGTGAGTTCATGATGCCCATTTTCACTCTTTTCAAGTTTTGGGCTAGAATACACACCTAACTGATTTTGCTTGATGAACCATTAAATTATTTTGCATGGACTTACTTGTATAGAGTATGCCATGGGATGATATTTATGTATGTTTGTACGTATGTTTATACATGTGTTATTTGATGGCCAATATTGGCGATGTTAATTAGTCGTTATCGACTAAGGATGTTTGCGTATGCCTACTTTGTGTTTGCATACGTTGGATGGAATGTTACGTGTTTGGGTTGTACGTGTGCTCGACCCTGATATTAATTTTTGTATGTTATTCATTGGGATGTGATTATATAGATATATATAAGTGTGACTACTTATCGTTTATGATGGCCTAACTGTTCATATCCCGTTTTATTTTATACTCTTGGAATGATTTATATAAATGTCAATTATTAAAAACTTGAACTCACTCAGCTCAAGCTAACTTTGTGTGTATGTTAGTGTGAGTTTCAGGTTAGGAGAAGGATGCTTACCGCTTGGACGTGCTCGAGGCTACTTGGACGGTGGAAGGCATATCTAGTCGGAAAGTTTCAATAATGAACATTGTTTTTCTCAATTTTTACTAAAAACATTCAAATTTGGTGTTGGGCATAGTTCCCGGGTTTTGGGAACTTGTTTTAATAATTATGATTTTTCCGTTGATTTATACTCTGAACTGGGTTTTGAAATGAAATGAATTGTCTTAAGTTTAAGAATTTTGTAAGTTTATTGTATGATTACCAACTGTAAGATTCCTAGGATTCGGGGTCCTACATGTGACTTCTTTTTCTGTTTCCCCTTATTGCAAGCGACGCAATGATCATTTATTCAGAAGTGCTTAAGGGTCACACCATCCACCAGATCGTTTGAAATAAGGTAAATTCATCTTGCGAGTGTGAATGTGTCCCATGCGTCGATGCCAAAGAATCGAGTCTCTCTTCGTAGCTTTGGAGACAAAACACGTTTCCGAGGGCGAAACATTTACATTAACACTCATGTCTAGAACATAAATATCATTTAATCGAGGTGATCGCATGACAACGATTTTTTCAGAAATTGTGTATCCCGGTTGAAGAATAACACACTCCTTGTCTGTGAAAATAGTAGTGTATTTCTCATCACATATCTGCGAAACACTCAGCTGATTATGATCCACTTTTTCACAATAATTTACCTTCTCAAACGTAAATGTTCCGTTTGATACTTCTCCCTCTTTAGTAATCATCCCACCGTTATTACCAGCAAACGCCACATAACCATCTTGAATATATTTAATGTTATTAAGAAGATCCAGGTTGCCAATAATATGCCGAGAACATCCCCTGTCCAATATCCAATTGTGACTTGAACCAGACTTGGATGAACTCTGCACAGAAAGGTAAAATGATTAGTTCAAAAAGGCAGCCCAAGCCTCAGTCTTGGGCTCTCCCTTTGATACTTTCAGAGATAAAGTTAAATTAACACTTGCATTCGGTACTTGAGAATAGGTGACGGGTTTCTTGGTTTTCTTCTTAAGGTAACCGTCACGTATGATTCCCGAATCAGTGTTTTTACAAATCGGTTGAGCACGGTAAACAAATTTATTTAATACATTAAAAGTTTCAACCCGAACCACTTTCTTCGGATTGATATTTGAATACATTATAACACACTCATCAATTTGATTTTCTTTAAAATTTTGATTCATTTCAGTCTTTCATGCTGATGACGACTTGATATCGTCAACCTTTGCTTTGCACTTCTTTGAAACATGACCAGGTTCACCACATTTAAAACACAGACGAGTGTCTAAAGATTTTTGAGGTGAACCAGTTGATTTATTTTTAAGCAAAGATTGAGGAATATCAACCTTGGAACTTTCAAAAGTTACTTTCTTTGAATCATCAAATCTTAATCCCTTTTATTTTGATAAAATTCCAGATTGGTGGAATTCGATGAATCCTCCATTCCAGATGATTTTCCAAATTTTATAGGGTTAAACTTTTTGACATTAGAATTCATCTGAACATTCTTTCAATCATTTCAGGATTCAGAAGGTTCAAAGGAACTTCCTTATCCGAAAATACTTTAGATAATCCTTTAATCTTAAAGATTTTCCCATTAACAAATTCAGGTTGAGGATTGATGAATCTCATCAACTCCTCATCAGACACATAAGGTTTGTCTGATTTTTGTACCTTAGGAGATACCTTAGGAGTTTTCACTGAATCACTCGAGGATTTTGATCCATAAACTGCCTTTTCAAACTCCTCGGGTTCACACAAGATATGATTTTCATAAGGTATGTTATCAATTTTGACAATCACATCTGGTTCTGTCAATTCCTCAATAGAACCATCCAACTCATTTTCAGTAAAAACTGATTTACTTTCAATGTGAATCGGTTCTTGAGTTGTTTTAGTTGGAACAACATTTTCAGATTCAACAGTAGGCATTTCTGGAGTTATATATGGTTCAACCACAGGAATGCTACTGTAATCTCCTTTAAAAGGAGGAGGAATCTCAACATACCCTAAACCAGCTTTCCTATTTTTCTTGTGTGTATTATTAACTTCAATAATTTCATTTAAAAGAAACGAGAAATCTAGAAATTTTCCAAGTTTATTTTTCAGTTCCAAAACTTCATTTTCTAGGTTGGAAATGCAGGTTTAGAGTCTAAGAATCTCCTTGAAATGTTGTTCAGCCACTACAATCTTACAATTTACCTCAGCTTTCAAGTCATGGTTGCTAACAGACAAATTTTTAATTTTCAAAGTCGATCAATAATTTGGATTTTTGTCTGTAGCATTCATTTACCATGAAATGCTCTTTTGTGAGAGCAGTGTTCTGTTGTTATGCTGACTCAAGTTTGACTTTGAGTTCAATACACTCAGCACACTCAGTCACAACAGGTGAAGTTATTGTCTCTTTTGATTCAGATACATTAATTGAAGATTTAGGACATACCTCTTTAATCTTAGCCATACATGCAAAGGATTCGGTTTGCTCAGGAGCTGAAAGATCCGAATCAGTTTCAGAATCAGAGGTATCACTTTCTTCAGATAGATTATCACCACTTGCATCTTCAAATTTTTCAACTGGTTCAACCAAAGCAAGGTTTGCATGATTTCAAGTCGTTGAGACCAGTCTACACCGTCATCGACAACAAGAGCTTGAGTGTTGGTTGACTTATTCTAGTCACCATCTGATGAACTCTTCTTATTTTGATCATTCCCATATGAAGTCTTTCCGGTAGTTCTTTCAGAATTGCGTGGGCATGAATATTCCTTCCTAGGTTTATCACACTCTTTTGAGAAGTGACCGAAATCTCCACAATTATAACACTTAACCTTCAGTTTGTCAAACCCAACTCGCTTGTTCAAGGTTGGTAAATCTTTTCCTGTTCGTTGCATGAATCTTTTTCACCTTTCTGACAATCATTGCCATGTTCCACTTAAGATCCATCAACTCAAGATCATCGGGATCTCTTTGATCATAGAGTTCATCAGTCAATTCACTTGTGCCTATCTTACTCCCAATGAGTTGTTTATAAGATGTTATGAATGCACAAACAAAAGCGAATTGCTGCTCAGCTTCTTGAAGATTTACATTAGGCAACGAACTTGAAGAACTTGCACTTGAACCAGAATTAGCACCAGATACCATGAAGCATACTTTATAAGAACCATTACCATTAGTACCACTAGCAGACTCTTCTGGTGAAGTTTGTGTGAAGAATGCGGTGATTGGGACAGAGCTTGAAGAATTGTTAGCAGGCAATGAACCACCATACAGAGAAGGGTTTTGATTCTGATTATCCTTCAAAGATGTTTGACACTTCAAGTCGAATTCTCTTTCTTCAATCTTATTAATGAATTGCTCAGTAGTGAGTTGATCATTTCTAAAATAACCATTCTCCTTTAACACCAATAAGAAAGTAGAATATGAAGGTGGTAATGCATTCTTCAAGGTGTCAATCTTATCTGACTCAGTCGAATCAAGATTCACAGTAGTCATCTCCACAACTAGATGACAAAATCGATTTATCATCTCTTCCACTGTCTCGTTTTTCAGCAAAGTAAAATTTTGAAACTGAAATTTTACTAGTTTTTTACTTTCAAGTGTATTTCCCAAGATTCTAGTCTTCAAAGTTGCAAAGAGAGACGCACAAGTCTTAATAGTGCTATACTGGTGAAAATTTTGCTCGGGCAACGCCATCGTGAGAGTAGAGTAGGCTTTGGTCTCACTCTCTAAATCTTTAATCTCTTGTGCTTCATAATGCTTTTGATCCTTTGGAGTCCAACCAAGTGTATCACTACCTACAATTGGAGCCTTGTAGACTTCATCTAGAAGACGAACACTGCTTGGATGTACCGAACCCAAATGTGCACGAAACCTCGGTTCCCACCGAGCAAACTCAAAAAGCTTCAGGAGTTTTGGACACTTGTTATAAGTACCAATTTCGTTGTCCAACAAAAGCATCTGTTGCATTAACGCATTTTGGGATACTAATGCATAATACATGGCATTTTGAGAAGCCATGTTATCACCAGTTTGAAACTTCAAGGACCAAACTTGTCAAATATTGAAGATTCTAGTTACTATTTAAACGAATGAGAAAGCAGTAACGAATGGGACTGTTCTAACAAAGGTGTAACGAATAGCGAATGGTAAGAGTAACGAAAGTGAAGTCTTAGCGAATGATAAACGTAACGAATGTGATTTAAAAGGTTAACGAATGAAAACACATGAATAAAGTTCAGTTAACGAATGATCCGTTAGCCGAATGAAGTCAACTTAACGAATCAGTATTCAAACTTATAACTAATCAGTCTTCAGCAGTTCAAACGAATCAGTTTTCATTTGTTCAAATGAATCAATATTCATCTGTTCAATCTAAAACTTTGTTCAAAAATGTCCAATGACACAAATCTTATATCATTCTCTTCGTATTCCAAATCCGAACCTTACTATACTAGTCCGCATTCACAAACAACAACTAATACTTCCAATTAACTAGTTCGTAAAACACTTTTTATCGCCATTAACACCAATTCGAATTCTATCACAACACTTATTAATTTCAACCTCAATCCGAACTCAAACCTCCATAATCAGTCTCAATTAGCTTCAGAACACAACTAATTACACTTATATATATCCAATTACTGTTACTGAGAAACCTCTGTTTCATCGGAACTTAACTAAACATCAATTCCTATCGAATCATAGCAGAATTGACTCAATACGTGATGAATTAACACAATTAAACAATGAAAAACCACGAAGATCATATCAAATGGCTCTGATACCACTTGAGAGAGCCTTTGTGCGGATCTAGACCTCGGATGGCATCGCGTGATTCGTTGATTTTGTATACGATTAGGTAGAATACGCTTATGTGTGTGTACTGTGTGTGTTGAGATGATATTTTGGCAGAGTAACAACACTAGAGTGATAATAATAAGAACTGTTACATTAACCATAATCTTACAGGGTATATATAGGGGATGACCACATTCGTTAAGATATCCTTAATGAATGTGTCATTCGTTACATTAAAGATTAACGAATGAGACAACTCATTCGTTATACATTACACATAGTTAATAGCCGTACATTCGTTATGTCCCATTCGTTAAGCAGGGTTAACGAATGGAGCTTACATTATACGAATGTGACACTTCGTTACAAGGTAACGAATGTGCCTTACAATTAAGGCGAATGTGCAGAATAATATAATTATCAAAATGCCCTTACATTATAATAATCAACTAATAAAAACCGAGACGTCCAAAACATGTATCAACATTTTACACAGTCACTTGCCCGCTAAATCAACTCTTTTGTTTAAATATATGTTTTTTTCTGTTTTAGAAATTTACTTTACATAAATAGAAACCCGAATGTATGGTTTTGAAACAGTTTAACATAATTTTTAGATAAATAAAAGCAAGATGACTTTATACTACAATTGATGCTTCTTCATACAAAATGAGAGTTTTTAACTTTTATAGTATTAACTAGCTAGACCAGGAAAAACAAACGAACTGGATTGGGCGAGGTAGCATGTTAGAATGGTCTATTTTTTAAAACAAGTGATCTTGTTTATGTTAGGATTTTGGTTTGGATCAGATGCAGTTTTGACAAAAATACGCATATGTTAAAACGGGTCGTTCTAACGATGTCTGGGCTGTTGAAATATGCCATTTCCGCTGCTTAGATATACCGTTGGTTCCAATATATATTCACCTAGTACGACCGTGTTATTTCATTTTTTACTTTTAAACATGTCCGCTTAGAGCCATCAACCCAATTTTAAACCCATTAGAACCCATTTTTATTTGGATGGGTAAAATTTGTCATTTATAGAGATGGATCCTCATTTCTACGTGGGAGAGACGGATGCCCGACATTGATGGATTGATAGGAAGAAGATAGCAAAACATGGAATAAAATTAATTTTTAATTGTTTTAATCAAAACTACGTAGTTTTGGGTGGGTTTTACGTGTAATATTAAGCGTCTAACAACACGATATTCACTTCCCGAAGAGTATAAAACCATGAAAAAGCAAAATTTTAAACTATCAAACTCACAATGTTAAATGTTATTTCAATCAATCAATCATACCCGGTATTTCCCACAAATAGCCTAAGCTATCATAAGTAGGGTCTGGGGATTTCAACATAACCAAAAACAACTGAGAAATTTCAAATCCAATCGTATTTATCATTTACAGCACAACATAAATCATCCATTAAGTAAAAAAAATTGATCTAATAGGGGATATCAAAATTTATTATTTTTACAATTTTTCATGGTATATGATTATACTAAATAAACTTTTCATTACAAGAAAAAGAACAACACCGCACAATCATGGAATATACTTTTGTGGGGCAAACACTATGAAACTGTACACACCCTATGTCAATTTTGGTTTGAGGTAACACATTTTTTCCTAATAGGGGGTATCAAAATTTATTAATTTTAAGAAATTAAGAAATTAATGAGTTTTCGTGTAATTACTTAGTTATCATGTTGCATCACACAAGCAAATTAATGTAGTTTTGACCGGTATATTGTGGCAAAAATCAAGTATATTGAATTTATGATTTGGAGAGTGACTTATTAGTTGTTTTTTCTTTACAAAGAGAAAAAAAAACAATGAGAAACAAACTAACATATACGTGAAAGTGAAATTAGTTGTCTGATTTTAGTTAAACTAATGTTATACAATGTCATATTGTGTCATATGAAATTATGTTATATCATAAAATATTATATTATAGTATATTGTATCTTATTTTAAGATATGTTTGAATACGTAATCATATTATATTATTAATATTATGTTAAATTATAAAATATCAAATCATTTTGCATCTACCACATGACAATATCTTATTGATTTACTAATTAATATTAATACTTTAGAGATCATACTTTCGTGTAACATACCAAAACGTATGATACATTGATATCAAACCATTAAATTTTACATTTATTAAGTCGCATTTACACCCCTTTATTTATATAACCACTCGCACATTAAAGGAACTCTTTTGTTAAAAAATATATTTTTTTCCATTTAAAAAAATATATTAAAAAAATATATTTTACATAAATTCAAATGTCAAAACTAAATGTATGGTTTAAAAACATTTCAACCGTATAAATTTTAAATAAATAAAATCAAGATGACTTTATGCTAAATAATTGAAGCTTTATAAGGTGCTGTTTGTTTTTCAGGGGTAAAATGTCTGCAGTTTGCGGACCACATCTGTAGGCATCTGCAACAGAAAAGGTGGCCCAAATATCTACAGTCTACAAAAAGAAGACTGTTTGTTTTTTAACGTCGGCAGTCTGGTAAGAGATGGAGGACGAGCAACGGGGGAGGTGAAGGAACAGCGGACGAGCAACGGGGGAGGTGAAGGAACAGCGGTGGCCGGCGTAGGTGTGTGGTGGACGGGCTGCCGGAGGTGGAAGTGCGGGGCTGCCGGGGATGGAGGTGACTAGCGATGGAGGTGGAGGTGCAGGGTTGCAAGAGATGGAGGACGCCGGAGGTGGCGGCGCACCAGAGGAGGAGGTCACCGGAGGTGGAGGGGTTGGATATGGAAAATAAAATATGAGAAGATGTAGAAGACTTGAGATGTGGGTGGTCCATATCTTCTAAGATAAGTGGGCGCGCAGACGTTTTTTTTAATGAAATGCCTTCAGAAAAACAAACAGTCTGCAAGCCTAAAGGTCTGCGCGTGGTCTGCGTGGCGCAGACATAAGAGGCCAGGAAGATCTTCAGATAAAAAACAAACACCACCTAACTGTTACAAAATCAGAGTTTTTAAATTTTTATGATATTAACTAGACCAGGAAACACAAATGGGCTGGGCGAGTGGGTTAGAATGGGTCTTATAGAAAAATGTCATCTTGGTTCTGTTAGAATTTTGGTTCGAATCAGATGCGGTTTTGTCAAAAATAGTTACGAGTCAAAACGAGTCATTCAAAACATGTTTGGGCTGTTGAAATAGACTGTTTTCGTTACTTAGATACATCACATAGTATGACCGCACTATTTCCTTTTTGAACTGAATTTTAAGTCCATTAGAACATATTTCTATTTGGATGGGTAAAATTTGTCATGTATGGTATAAACCCAATGGAAAAACAAAATATTAAAGCATCAAACTAAGAAAGTCAAATGCTTGCAACATAACAAAAAACTGAGAATTTTTAAGGCAATTGAGTATAACATTAATTTGTAGCACAACAAAAATCATCCATTAGACAAAAGGAAAAACATGAAGAAAAAAAAGAAAAAAAAATCGATCTAATACATATGTTCATATCTAATTAAGCTAGAAGCCTCAGGAATCCACTGCAGGGATATCATCTTCACTATCGTCAGCCATCTTCCACACGTGAAGGATGTTATCATCTCCGACACCGGCAACGATCGAGTCATTTCGTCAGTACATGAGATGTATGTCCACCATGGAACAACCAGCATGTTATAATCCTGTCTACTGCATCCTCCATGTTTTGTTGCTGCCCAATCCTACATTTCATTAAAATATGAACATCATTAAGTCATATTAAAACAACGATTAATTGATTAATTTTACAACAAATGCACGAACCTCGATCTATAGCCGGCGTTATGAACAATTAACATGTCATACTCCAATCCGATTCGATCCTCACAGCTCACTGTCAACAGCCTACAAAACACAAACAATTGATTAAGATGGTCAGAACACGGCTAGCTAGCAACAATTTCACTAATCAAACTCAGAGAAGTATACATATAAAATGAATTGAAGACGTAGATTTCTTACATGAATTGATATCTCAACGATCGATATTCGGTGGACGTAAATAGATTAGAGCGGCGCTTATGGTACAACAGCGATTAAATGATTTAGAGATCGATAAGATGAAGAAAACAAGCGTATGTGTCACCATATATATATAGCACAGAAACTAGGTTAACACTAAATCAAAATTTGCATTTTAACCCCTAAAATTCTCTATCCTTTCTTATAGAACTCAACTATTATTTGATATTGACATTTTATATGTTTCGTTAATAATAAAACAAGACATTATATGAGTTATCATATCAATTTGGGTTTACCAAGTTAACATGAAAGCTAAATAGTACTAAGAGTGTCTAATTAAAGATAGTAGATTTTACTTTGAACTTGAAAATCCGGTTAATATCGTACTTGTTTAAAGCATAGAAAAATCTAGTAAAGCTGTGTATGCTTTTAGATTAATATAACACATACTCGTATTTTGGAGAGAATCTATGATAACGGGGACAACAGTTCTAAATAAGGTATATATTTTACATATCCAAGCGGGATAGCTTGTCACGCCAAATTTGCTTGGTATAATCCCATATGGGATGATTAACTACGAGAAATTCCACCTATCTTTATTTTCTGACTAGCAAGTGGCAACACATGTAGAGAAAATTTAAACATAGTGGAACATTGCTTAGTAAGAATTTATATTAGGTTTTTGATTACCTACTACTAGAAAATAGAGTGTGATATATTATTGGAAAAACTTCTAATAATAACTGACGGGCTACTCGCTAATAGTACATTAATGAGTTAGATATGTTCTCAAATAATGTAACTTACAGAAGAATCGAAATTAACTTGCGATCTTGATTCTGTAACACTTCGTAAGCACAATCATATCTAATTAAGGTTGATTTGAACTCAATTTATCGGCGTTAGTTTCTAGACCAATCGTAGCTGGTTCGTTTGCGGTCTTTACGCGACGATATGTCAGCTTGACAACGAATGAAATGAATTATTAACTAATCTAACCAATCTATTAAAGCAAAACATGTTCTATTTGGCTTTCAAATATGTCATCCACATGGGATGCTAACTAATCACTTTCCATTTATACATATTTCATCTAATTAACTAATTTTTTAATTATCATTCCTTCAATTTAATAAATTTTTATATTAAAATATATAACAATTAATGCATTTATCACTATTTACTATTTATTAATTATCTCAGTTAAACCAATTATGACTTTCTTAAAATTATATTATTAACAGATTCTAATTACCTCAATTAAGTTATTACCCCGTAAAGAATGGCTGGTTTCAACAGCTTGATTAATTAGTTGAATTTTTTTGTGACAAATATATTACGAATTTACGGGTCAAAAGCGTCTGGTATAAGTTGACTACATTTGGGCATAAAAATTGGAGCGTAGTTGAAAAGAAGTTATAGCAGTTTGATATATTTTAGGTTCAAGGATACGGTTTTTTATCAAACAGTTCATAATATTTCGCAAATAATTTGCCCTTATACTATTTTTTATGGCTATCTCAAAGTCAGTTATTTATTTTTATTTTTTTTTGCTTATTTTGTTACAATTGTGATTAACTGGTGATGGACAAAACCAATCCGCTCATAGTCGGTAAACGACATAAACAATGGTGTTGTGACTAAGGTCGTTTCTCTATATATAAGTGGGCAAGTGTGACATTTGAGCCAAAACAAGGTACACCTCAGTACGTATTTACCGATTAAGCAAATAAACGCCTTTTGCGTAACAAACAAACGATTAACCGAACGGGTTAGGTTATGACCCAGATATCTCGGGGGGCCATCTATAAGTGATATACGATCTATACAAGCTAAAATATTAGAAATATGGTCTTATTTTGATAGCAAACAAGTTAAACGAAAACATGTTCGTTTAACTACCCGCTATAGATTTAAACGCAAAAGATAGTTACAAACCAAGCATTGTATCATCCGTTAAGCCGAAAAAGACTTACCAAACACTTTTTGGAAATGTTTTAAGCGATCCGTGAAAATATTTTTGATTTTTACAAAAATATAGTATGTTTTAATAATTTTACACAAAACTAGCCGAAAAACACTCGTTTTCGCGCTGTTTAACGCACCCGATAAGTTTTTCGTGCCAAAAACCGAACCCGAACTAAATTTGGACCGGGCTTTTCGTATCTGGGCTTGAGAAACCAGATCATTGGGCCAAAAAGCCTATCATGGGCCATAAGGGGGTTTCGATCGGACAACTACACCCCACCCCTCATTTTTTTTATAAAACTTATTCCACAAGCTAGTTTATTCATTTTGGTTTATAAAAGTTGAGGTCCAAGCAGCTGCAAGCTTATTTTTCAGAAGTCCTTCAAACCCTAAGGTAAGGAGCTTAAGTAAGTAGCTTTTGTACTTGTTTAACCTTGATTAATACCATAAAACATGTCTTTACTAAAAATCATTCCTAACCATGTAAAAATCCCAAAAATGGTCGATAAACATGTTTTGATCATACACATGGTAAGGAACCTGTTTTGATAGTTTTTTTTGGCCATAAACACGGATTAAAGGGTTGAAACGACGTTTTTACGGTTCAAAAGTTCGTTTTTGTGCACTAGCCGAAACCCTAACTTAAGAGCTGTTATGTTGATGAAATATTGCTTGGTTTGTGATATAGGACTTGTACCTAGCTTTCTTAGAAGCACAAGAACCTGAAAACTTGATTAAAAAGTCGGAAACGAGCCAAACCCGTTAAGGTAATGCCGAAACACTCGCTTACGGGCTATTTAGGTTAAGGTTGTGATGTGCATATTATTAGGCCTTGTAATTTTTCAGGGACATCAGGGACCATGTCAATGAGTCCCTGTTCAAATTGGTAATTTTTCGACCATCCGAGAATATTTGGCAAATTTATTACCGAATTGGGACGTTTATTTGGGAAAAATAGCTAAAATACTTCAAAAATTATGAAAATTTTCTGGAAACTCAGATTTGATGTATTTTGATCACATATAAATTTTGGGATCATTTGGAGAAATTTAAAGGTGCTTTGCTTATATGCGTTTGTGTGAATTTTTATAGCCGAATTTGGGCCGAAAAGAATATCGCACGAGCTTTTTACATTCTGGAATTAATACAGGTTGATTTGGGACATGATTTGAGCATTCAGGAATTTTTGTGGAATTTTTGGAAATTGTTCGGGGTAAACGAACGATTTTCAGGCGAAATATAGCTGATAAAATAAATTTTTATAAATTAATAAATTAGTAATTAATTCCAGAAATATTTTTATTAAAATCTACATATTTTAATTGATAAGTGGCTAAATTTCATAATTTAATGATTAACGGTTAATTAATTATGCTAATTTGAATATTAGACAAATTCAGTTTTTATAAAAACCGGCAAGTTCGCGACTAACGAACCTGCAGGAATATCAAAACACCAAGTGTGACATTTGAGCCAAAACAAGTTACAGCTCAGTATGTAATTACCGATTAAGCAAATAAACGCCTTTTGCGTAACAAACGAACGATTAACCGAACGGGTCGGGTTATGACCCAGATATCTCGGGGGGCCATTTATAAGTGATATACGATCTATATAAGCTAAAATATTAGAAATATGGCCTTAGTTTGATAGCAAACAAGTTAAACGAAAACATGCTCGTTTAACTACCCGCTATAGATTTAAACGCGAAAGATAGTTACAAACCAAGCATTGTACCATCCGTTAAGCCGAAAAAGACTTACCAAACACTTATTTGAAATGTTTTAAGCGATCCGTGAAAATATTTTTGATTTTTACAAACATATAGTATGTTTTTATAATTTTATACAAAACTAGCCGAAAAATACTTGTTTTCGCGTTGTTTAACGCACCCGATAAGTTTTTCGCGCCAAAAACCGAACCCGAACTAAATTTGGACCGGGCTTTTCGTGTTTGGGCTTGAGAAATCAGAAGCTTGGGCCAAAATGGGCCCAAGGTGGGCCCATGATGGTCCGATCGCAATTCAGCAGCCCCCCTGTTTTTATTTCACATTTAAACTAGGTTCAAGCCATTTTTAACATCATTTCTTGGAAAACTCTGGACACCACTTCTGTTTCAGCCAGAAAACTTCCAAAACCCTAAGGTAAGAACTTAAATAAGTAGCTTTTTTTACTTGTTTGAACTTGTTTAATTCCATAAAAACATGTCTTGGTTACTAAAAATCATTCCTAACCGTGTAAAAATCCTAAAAATGGTCCATAAACATTTTTTGATCATACACATGGTAAGGAACCTGTTTTGATAATTTTTTTGGCCATAAACACGGATTAAAGGGTTGAAACGACGTTTTTACGGTTCAAAAGTTCGTTTTTGTGCACTAGCCAAAACCCTAACTTAAGAGCTGTTATGTTGATGAAATATTGCTTGGTTTGTGATATAGGACTTGTACCTAGCTTTCTTAGAAGCACAAGAACCTGAAAACTTGATTAAAAAGTCGGAAACGAGCCAAACCCGTTAAGGTAATGCCGAAACACTCGCTTACGGGCTATTTAGGTTAAGGTTGCTTGATGTGCATATTATTAGGCCTTGTAATTTTTCAGGGACATCAGGGACCATGTCAATGAGTCCCTGTTCAAATTGGTAATTTTTCGACCATCCGAGAATATTTGGCAAATTTATTACCGAATTGGGACGTTTATTTGGGAAAAATAGCTAAATTACTTCAAAAATTATGAAAATTTTCTGGAAACTCAGATTTGATGTATTTTGATCACATATAAATTTTGGGATCATTTGGAGAAATTTAAAGGTGCTTTGCTTATATGCGTTCGTGTGAATTTTTATAGCCGAATTTGGGCCGAAAAGAATATCGCACGAGCTTTTTACATTCTGGAATTGATACAGGTTGATTTGGGACATGATTTGAGCATTCAGGAATTTTTGTGGAATTTTTGGAAATTGTTTGGGGTAAACGGACAATTTTCAGGCGAAATATAGCTAATAAAATGAATTATTATAAATTAATAAATCAGTAAATCAATTCCAGAAATATTTTTATAAAAATCTATATATTTTAATTGATAAGTGGTTAAATTTTCATAATTTAATGATTAACGGTTAATTAATTATGCTAATCTGAATATTAAACAAATTCAGTTTTTATAACAACCGGCAAGTTCGCGACTAGTAAACATGCGGGAAAATCAAAACACCAAGAGTGATCAAAAATCATATTTTTGGACTAATTAAGTAAAAACGAACTTTTCTATGAAAAACCTGGACAATCCGGATGGATTGTGCGCGTTTCTTCTTAAATCAAACTGAATAAACGGAAACGGGCCCCGTGGCTAATCCGGGACCCCAGTATGTGATCTTTCTTTATAACTTAATCATTTTATTAACCAATACATTTACCCAAGCTTATTTTCCCATAAGTGTTTTCTGAACGCGTAAACGAGCAACTTGGCCCAGCTGGGAAATCGGGAGTCTGAGCCAAGTTCAGTTTTAAGTATTAGACATTGAACAACATCACAACCTAAGCCTATTGCCACTTTCTGGGCGTTCCAGCTACACCCAGATTAGTTATATAGCCCAGTTTAGTATTGAGATTATAATAATATTAAAATATTAATATTATTATAATATTGATTATAGGAACTACTGATAGCGGACTGAACAAACCACGAGTTGATACAGTACGGAATATCTACTAAACCGTGAGTTTCATGACCCCACTTTTAAACTGTTTTACGAACTTTTGGGATGAAAAGCATGTTGATTACATATACATACCTGAAACATGTACTGATGTGAATTATCTAAGTGCTAACACATGAAAGTCCCCACGATCACAGTGATTAACTTCGAGCCGGTGGCTTGTGAATAGTACTATTGGTTTGACAAACCCAAACGGAGCCGGCACGGTTTTCCGAGACACCAAAACCGTTTGCACATGACCATATTTATACAAACAGGCTATGTAGTGTTAGACATAGCTACCGGGGCATGTTGTGGGCGGAAAGGGGCCACAGTGGTTGATTGAGCGTGGGAAATGGAGGCACGCAGCACGAACAGTCCAGGCTTCACTGTAGCTTAGCATGATTACATCACATACATCATTTATATCACATACATCATTTACATACATACATACTTATTTCATGATTACAAGTGTTGACTTGTGAATACTCATTACTACTTTCTTGAAACTCGTGAAACTCACCAACTCTAGTAATTGACCCGTCTTAAACTGCTTTTCAGGTGTACCTAAATTGGAATGATTTGGTGACCTGTTACTTGCCTGAAGTGTGTGGTCGATGCTACGTGAATAGAAGCAAGGGCGATAGTAGTAAGAGTGTATAATTAACGAACTAGTTTTGTTTGTATCGCCTAGAATGTTAAACAATGATAGAACAAAGAAATGTAATATATTGTAAATTAGTTTGTAATGTTTCTTTATAAACAATGTATTGATATCAGAGGTGTCTGTTACATTCCCGTTTTACGCTTCCGCATTGTGCTAGTCGGGGTGTGACACCAAGAGTGATCAAAAATCATATTTTTGGACTAATTAAGTGAAAATGAACTTTTCTATGAGAAACCTGGACAATCCGGGTGGATTGTGCGTGTTTCTTTTTAAATCAAACTAAATAAACGGAAACGGGCCCCGTGGCTAATCCGGGACCCTAATAGGTGATCCTTCTTTATAACTTAATCATTTTGTTAACCAATACATTTACCCAAGCTTATTTCCCCATAACTGTTTTCTGAACGCGTAAACGAACAACTTGGCCCAGCTGGGAAAACGGGAATCTGAGCCAAGTTCGGTTTTAAGTATTAGTCATTGAACAACATCACAACCTTAGCCTATTGCCACTTTCTGGGCGTACCAGCTACACCCAGATTAGTTATATAGCCCAGTTTAGTATTTAAATTATAATAATATTAAAATATTAATATTATTATAATATTGATTATAGGAACTACTAATAGCGGACCGAACAAACTACGAGCTGATACAGTACTGATTATCTACTAAACCGTGAGTTTCATGACCCCACTTTTAAACAATTTTACGAACTTTCGGGGTGAAAAGCATGTTTGATGACATATACATACCTGAAACATGTATTGATGTGAATTATCTAAGTGCTAACACACGAAAGTCCCCACGATCACAGTGATTAACTTCGAGCCGGTGGCTTGTGAATAGTACTATTGGTTTGACAAACCCAAACAGAATCGGCATGGTTGCCGTGTCACATAGCGCTGTTTGCACATGACCATATTTATACAAACAGGCTATGTAGTGTTAGACATAGCTACCGGGGCATGTTGTGGACGGAAAGGGGCCACAATGGTTGATTGAGCGTGGGAAATGGATGCACGCAGCACATACAGTCAAGGCTTCACTGTAGTTTAGCATAATTACATCATTTACATTCATACATACTTATTTCATGATTACAAGTGTTGACTTGTGAATACTCATTACTGTTTTCTTGAAACTCGTGAAACTCACCAACTCTAGTAGTTGACTCGTTTTAAACTGCTTTTCAGGTGCACCTAAATCGGAATGATTTGGTGATCTGTTACTTGCTCAAGATGTGTGGTAGATGCTATGTGAATAGAAGCAAAGGTGTTAGTAGTAAAAACGTATAGTTAACGAACCAGTTTTGTTTGTATCGCCTAGACTGTAAAATAATGATAGAACAAAGAAATGTAATATATTGTAAATTAGTTTGTAATGTTTCTTTATAAACAATGTGTTGATAACAGAGGTGTCTGTTACATTTCCGTTTTACACTTCTGCATTATGCTAGTCGGGGTGTGACAGCAAGCTTGACTAATCTCAGCTAAAAGATGGTCATGGTTATGTTATATGTGTGAGATTCAACTTCTTTCTTTATATGACTCTTAAAAACAAATCCAAAAGCTACAATGTTACATAAAATAAATTTATTATTCATGTCATCTTAGTTTTTATGTTAATTTAAACATGCGGACCAGTCTCATATTTAGTTCTAGTCAATGGTTTTTTAGTAAAATTAAGTTTGCTCGAAACAGGTTATGAACGGAAAGTGTTCGGTTCGAAACGGGTTGTTTTAAAAGAATATCAATTTTGTTCGGTCAAGACATGCATGTCAAAAAGGGTGATGATTCAAATATAGTTGGGTTGAATCGTGTTGTTTTATATCAAAGTATTTTGTATTTTCTAACAGCTTCGTGTTTGGTTCAAAACAAGTTTAGGTCAATGTACTTTTTGAGTAAAATAAGTTGTTTTAAATGAGTATAAAAAAACGGACGGATAAAAAAGAGTTATGATCAGAATGAGTTTGAGTCGAAACGGGTTATTTTAAAGGATAGTATTTTCTAACTTAAAAGTCAAATTCATTGTTCATGTATTTTTAGTTTTATGTTAATTTGAGCGAACGGTTCGGGTTCATATTTGGTTCAAAATAAATTTCTTGAAACGACCGATGTTTTCAAACCCGATGGAAACTTTTTCCATTATTATTTCCTTTATGAACAATTTATGTTCTAATCCTTCGTCACTAATATAATTAGTGTAATATATAATTTAATTATGAGAAATTGTTATACTCGCTAAATTATTTGACATTATGGATTTTTTTTAAAATAAATATAATTGTTTTATATGCTAGATTTCACTTATAACTTGTATAAAATACATAAAAAAATTTTATTAACATTATATCATTTTTCAGCCCGTGTAATACACAAGTTACTAATCTAGTAAGTAAATCATAATAGAAGGTACAAGTAAACATAAAAGTTCAAAATGAGCAAATTAGTTATGATAATAAATAGTTATTTAATAGTCTAAGATATAATCAAATATTAAATGCTTAATTAATTATTTTTCTAGTTTGATCAAACATTTTTATACGTCTTAAACATGTGACATGTGTAGTTTTAGGCCTAATTATAAATATTGTGCGTGAAGGTTTGAACATGAGACACAAATATTAGTTTGTATAAAACTTAACATGATAGTTACGTTCACTTGAAATATTTATGAGATTATTTTTGTTTTAGATATTTCTTTGTATGAGGTGGCCATGCGTTTAACTCTGACAAGACGTGATATGACTAATATAGTCATTAATTAATCAGAATATTGTATTATTGAATTCTTTTGAAGATGTGTTTGTTTTACTTTTCAAACCCGAAAACGCGACCAATTTCGAATTTTCGGTTTTTATTTAGACAGAATTACAAATTTTGTCCTTTAAAATAAGACGAATTACGGTTCGTGTCCTTTTCTAAGTTTCCTTGCAGGCGGTGTACTTTAAACTTTTTTTTCCTACAAGTTTTGTCCTTTACGCTAACTGGGTTAGAAAAAGTCAGTTAAATGCCCTCACGTGAGACGCATGTGAGGGCATTTTTGTCTTTTCGTCTACCCTGCAATAATAATATCAGAAAAGCAGCACCGGAAGGAAGAAATCAATTCCGTCTATGATGCACCGTATGACGTTCAGGTTCTCATTCACTCCACAAATAAATCTCTTTCTTTAGATCCATTCATTCATTTCTTTCCTCATTAACCATCCAATTCAATCCACTCATTATTATAATAATAATTACACGGGTTTTATTGAAATCCAACTGGATTATTAGATGATTACTTATTGTTCTTTCCTTTCTGGGTTTTGCCCTAAATTTGATGCTGCTGCTGCTTAGGGTTTTTAGGGTTCATGATCTCCAAAATTGAGAATTTAGGGTTTTGAATTTGCACTCTGTATTTGTTGCTTGCTTAAAATTGGGGAAATCGGAGATGATGGTTCAGGTGACCATCAGGTGGTGGCGGTGGTGATGGTCGGAGCTGGAGCGGTGGTGGCGGAGCTGTGGTGGTGGCGAATAAGCAGTGACGGAGATGGAGCGGTGGTGGCGGAGCTGTGGTGGTGGCCGGAGTGGTTGGTGGCGGCGGTGAAGATGGATCTGGAAGATGGATCTGGGTTTGTGTCTTCTCCGGCGAGTTTGACCGGAATCTGGGTTTATGGTTGCAGGTTGGCCGGGATAAACGGTGGTCGGATCTAATGGTGGTTACAGAGATGGTGACACTTGTTGGTGGGGATAAGCGGTGGTGATGTTGGGTGTTGCAGCCTTGCAGGTGGTGGCGGTGGTGATGGTGGCCGGGAGAGTGGTGGAAGAATGAAAGAGTTTGGAGGTGGAATGAAGATGAAGATGGAGATGGGTTGGAGAGAGAGAGAGAGAGAGAGAGAGAGTTTATTTTAAAATATGAAGAAAAGAGGAAGAAGAAGTTGCAGGGTAGACGAAAAAGACAAAAATGCCCTCACATGCGTCTCACGTGAGGGCATTTAACTGACTTTTTCTAACCCAGTTAGCGTAAAGGACAAAACTTGTAGGAAAAAAAGTTTAAAGTACACCGCCTGCAAGGAAACTTAGAAAAGGACACGAACCGTAATTCGTCTTATTTTAAAGGACAAAATTTGTAATTCTGTCTTTTATTTATAAATATTATACACACACACATATATATACCATTATGTTTCGTCGCATGTGGTTATATGACATTCTTTATTGCTTCACATTCATTAAATCGAGTCGTTTTGTTATTTCGATATTATTTTGTTACACGTTCATCTTTAATATAATTATTAAAGATCACGATGAGTTATGATTATTATTCGTTTAATTTCTTTTCATTTTGTTCAAATTGTGAAACGTTGAGGTTTAAAGTTAATTAATGTTAATCTATTCGCAAACTATAGGGTATGATACGAAAATAATCCAAGTATATTAAGTTTTATTAATTTTATAAAACATTCCAAAGTTTAAGGTTTAATGTATAAATATACTTTATATTATGATTTAAAACAACTTGAAACTTGAGGGGCTAATATGTAAATTAATTAAATATAACATATATTAAAGCAACCTGCCATGCCCACCCTTGGACTCTCCGGCTCGTTTTTCTGGCGATGCATCCAAGTTTCGGCAAGAGTTATTTCACCATTAAACGCGTAAAATTTACATAATTAATTATTGTAACGTATTTAGAATAATCCATCGTCCCGTAATCAACCATAATCAATTGTTTAACCGGCTTAATCCTCGCATAATCAAAGCCTAACGGCCAAGACCACCGGAATTTTCTTAAATCATCAATAACGAGTATTAAACAATAATCGTTACAATTAAGGTTATAAGTAGTATCCTGACCTTCATTTAAACGCATCCCAATCCTCAAATCAAACGATTATACACTCTGTTATCGCAAATTAATACACTAACACTCGTTTATCCGGCCGCGGAGGTTCTCGTCAATCCATGTCCTAATCAGGTGATTTTTATATGATTTGTAATAGCTTTTAGCCAACAAACAAAAGCCCTAATAAATATTGATCGAACATGGAGCAGATTGGGTGAATTGGATCCTAGGATTTTCTTGAGAAAGATGAACTTGATTTTAATATTTATAAAACTTTTTTTATTCTTATATCAATAAACATTCTACAACAATTGGTTTGTTTTGTTTGTTGTGGTCATGAAGACCCGGGTCACTTCATGTCCTGTCTTTTGTTTCTTTTTTAAAAACCATTTATATTAATTATTAACAACCATATATATTTTTATAAATCTTTTTTAAATCAAATAAAAATATTTTAATCACTTAAAAAATCAATTTTAAAAAGTTATATTTATCGTTTTCACCTAAAAACCAGTCTTTTGAACCCGTCAAGTTTCGTTTAAACTCGTTTAGCATTTATATACTTAGTTATCGTTCGTTAAACTTTATAATTCATTAACACATTCGTTTTCAAAATAAAATATACCGTTAAAACAAAAATTCCATAAACGTTATAATATTAAAACTTAGCGTTAAATTAATAATATTTTTGATAAATACTTAAAAATTAGTTTTTATTACGATTCTTTAACATTATCTCATCAACTTTAATTTGTTAATTCATAATTCGTTAAACTTTATTTCGTTAACTTAAAATTCATTACCTTTTAATTCGTTAACTTAGAATAATATTAAAATAATTCAGATCATTAGATTTCCGTTAAGCTTAAAATAATATTATAAAATACCTTTCATTAACTTAATAATCTTTTTCAAAACAATATTATATCCAAGTTCCTTAAAATCCCATAAAATATATTAAAATAAAAGTAATACCCTGTTAACCAAATATTTACCACTTTATTAATCCCGTGTGCTAGTCTTTAAATTTACGCATTTATGTCATTTATAGTTCGAGATGTTCGATTTCTTCGATTTCGTTATTGTGGTTTCGGTTTATATTTTAAGTTACCTTCAAATTCGAGGTGAGTTTCTCACACCCCCTTTTTACTCTTTTTACATTTTGGGGGGTAGCATATATATCCTATCCAACCCAACTGTTTATTATATTCTTTTACAAAACTGCGATTCATATCATGGACTTGTGTGTTTACGTGCTTACTTGATTATTTGCTCAGCTCATGGTTGCCTCAATAAGTATGATCATGCGCCCCCCCTTTGCACTCAGGTCCATTGTATTGAGTGGAAAAGGGACCCTCGATCCGAGTATGTTGGTTGTTACCGACTGGAAAGGACATTTCATGCAAAGTAGTTATAATTTTCACAAGTTTTATGGAATTGCATAATTTTAACGTACTTATACAAGCCTTGTGTTAACTCACCAACTATTAAGTTAGTTGACCGTATTTTATATATATTCTATAGGTACATGCATTAGAGGATGATACTTGGAGAAGACACTAGTCTTATGTTATTTAAACAAATGGATAAAATATTTAGTTTTATTTATATTTCCTTGTATTTCTTGTTTACAAACTTGTGTATATGATGTTTAAACCAATTAATGATAATATTGTCACTTAATAGTGTCACATGTGCTTTGAACAATCTGTACGTCACACTCGGATGTTTCCGCTTTAGCCGGGGTGTTACAGGCGCGCTACGCCGGAAAGTTGGTAAAAAAATCATCTCAAATTATTCTAATCGAGTTTTTTAAATAAAAATAATAATAATAAATAAATAAAATGTCTTGCAAACCTGAGCTTGGAGGAAATCTGGATATGGGGGAAAGCCGGAAGGAAATGTTAAATGGAGAATTCGACATGTTTAAACAGATTTAAGGAGAATCAATTGCCTTTCTCATCAACATATTTGAGTCACTCGCCATTAAAATGAGAAGTGCCGGTATCAACAATGGTTTGCCTGATACAATGTGGCTAAACATTAATACAGGAATGTTGCTTCATTCATGTTGAATTCACTGTCTTACACAGTGTGGTTTGCCGGTATCATCATCTTCATGTGAATTCATTGCCATACACATGGTACATTAATGTGGCAACCATCAAGAGAACAACAAATCCGAATACCATAACACTCTCAGAGTTGACTTCTACCATCAAATCTTTTTAAATAATGGACGATAAGCTCCGAATGAACAATCAGCCCAAAGAAAATAAAGTTGGGACAAGTGCTGCAAGTGGAAGCAGTCATGCATGTCCTATCCTTCCCCAGGTACACACAAATCTGTGCACACAAGCTTGCATTCACAAAGTTGAGTTCTATAGATATAACTATGATGTTGTTGTAAAGAGAACTCACAGTTGAATTGTTTGAATGACCAATATGTTAAAGTTGATAAGATTTACACCACCAAGATAGAAACTCACTATGATGATGTTGCTAATTTGAAACTAAAAATTTTTCAATCACAAAAGAAAGTTGAATCTTACAAAAGCATAGTTGCATATTTAAACGCTAAAATTGAAAACTTAGAGACCGAGCTTTTTGATAAGAAATCAACTTCTGAAAATCATGAATTAGCTGCTGAAAAATTTGCGATAGCATCAGGTAAGTTAATTGATATTCTTGAAGCACAAAGGAGTGCTAAACAAAAGTCAGGTCTAGGCTATGATTATTCAGCTTTGCCTCCACCATTGAATAACAATTACACTAGCCTACCTCATTTTAGTTATAACACTTCTTCTGAGGAAGAAATGACATATGGTGTTGGTAAATTACCAAAACCCGTGAAATTTGTTTCTCCTGCTTCATAAGCAACGGCTCCAACCCCTGTAACTGTTGATTCTAGTGGTGATTCATCATGTTCAGCGGGTTGTGTTGAAGAAAGTGGGTCAGTGGAAAAGAACATGAGTTGTAAAAATAAAAGCATTTTAAATTCACTTTTTGATTCTAACGTGAATCCAACCATCTTTGTCTGTGATAATAACAACTTTATTTCCACACAAAATACATTGATTTCATCTTTGGATGGCAAAGCAACGTGTGAAAGTGTTGATATTGGCACTTCTCACGGCATTTTGGATTAAATGTTGATGTTATTTCAGATACTGATTATGAAACTATTTATAATGAAGCTTTTGTTGAAAGGTCTGTTGAGGTAAACATATCAAGTTGTTCATCATTAAGTTGTAAGTCTGAGGATAATTCAAGTAAAATCAAAGTTTTTGAAAATGAAAAGGCAAGTACTTCGTGTAAATATGTTCCACCAAATAAACGATCATTTTCTCAAACAACCAATCAATTAAGAAATCCTCATTCATACAACTTCTGTGATAACTACTATGGTCATTATTAACAAAATTTTGTTGATCCATATTACGCAAATGTGTTTTATAATCAATTTCCTTTTCAAGGATCCATATTACGCAAATGTGTTTTACCCAAGTAGCTATAGAGCCCATTGGGAGGGACTCGAGCCACAGACTCGCTTTATCAATGAGCGAGAACGGAAAAACGCGGAGTTTCACGGCATCTTCGGATACGCCGGCAAGATGGAAGGTGTCGCAGATACGCGCGATGCGAGTGAGATGATGATGCGGGTTTTTGTAAAGTAACCCGTGGAACTGAGCAGAATGAGAAATGGTGTTCAGAATGTTCGACGGAATCTGCCAGTTCGCGTTAACTCCAATGGCGAGTGGTGCAATGCTGGATCTCGCGCCAGCATTGGCTGGTCGGGCCCGGTCTGCAACTGTCCTCCTCGGTGGTGGATTGTCGCCCATGATCCTATCCCTATCGTCGGAGTCAACGGATGAAAAAGTGGACGATGGTGAAACGGCGCGCGTCTCTCACGAAACTCTTTCTCAAGCTCGAGAAATGCTTCAGTGTTAGGTGGTCCAAGAGATCGAGTCTGTCGCATAAAACTATACAAATCAATAAAAGAAGCCAAACTATCCTAATAAATAAACAAAACAAAAAAAATTACAAGTAGCACAAAAGGTAAGTCCTAACTCGAATTGCTCTCAAAACGCCTAAAAACAGTGTCCCTGGCAACGGCGCCAAAAACTTGGTGTGCATCGGATATGTCTAAAATAATGACCCTCACAACTAAGCTTTAATTATAAAACGAAAATCCTAAAACCACACACAACCGGCAAGTGTACCGGTCACAAGTAGTATAAACCTAGGAAGTCCGAGTATCGAACACGAAGACACGTAAGGACGCTAATGATCACTAACCCTAGACAAGACCTACCTAAGAATAATATTTAATTGATTTTTGATTTTTAATTACTTAACTGGACTAACTAGAATGACTGACAAAAGTTACCAAAAATAGAAAACATAACGGCAAACTAACTGTGTTAACTTTGGATGGAGAAAAACGTCTACCTATGTCTGAATCAAACTGTAGGCCTAACGAGCTAATGGATTGAATGATATCAAGACACCGGTTCCTAAAGATGACACAACTAAGGATCGCTCGGGCTCACTGGATTACCTCTCGGTCTCACTCAACAAGCCTTAACTACTCAAAATCGGCTAAAACGACCAAAACCGGGAAACAATTGCTAACGTGTTCTAATGTTGAGTCACCTCTCTGTCTCACCAACACTCGAACCTAATGGTAATGAATACTACACAACCTAGGATGGAGGAACAATTCAACTTAAACCAAATAGATCAACTAGTTGCTCAAAACACCTAAACCGGACAAGAAACGAACTCGCTCTCGCGCAATTCTTATTCTAGCATGCAAAGGTAATGAGACGACCCTAATTCTTATCACCTCTCGGTCTCTAAGAAGGTGCCTAACTGCTGTACTTTAACCACAAATTCAAGCAACAAAACCCTACGGTTTGTACCTACCGCAAACAAACCCTAAACACAAAGTCTATAATCAAACAATGCACCGATCAATCAATACAAAACTAATCAACCAACGCAAGAGGTTTAAGCAATGAATTACCCAAAATTTCCAGCCCTTAAACACAACCTATTTCATATCTAAATCAAACTTTACATTAACAAATCAATTCTATCAATCAAACAATCCAACAATCTCATCAAACACTAACAATAATCATCATTCCTAGGTAGAACCAACAAGTTTAGCCAAGTATACTTTTTGGACAGCAGCAAATACTCAGTAAAAACATCATATAACTCATCTCAATAATCAATTCATGCATTCAATGATCAACAATAATCATAAACAAGTTAATCCTTAAAGAAATTGCAAAACAATTCAACAATTGATCAAGAACAATGAAAGTGATGAACAAAGTTTAACAAGAAAGGATATAAGATGGTTTTTGGGCTGCTCCTTGGCTGTGAAATTGATGATGAACGATCCCGAGGCTTGGTTCTTGACTCCTTCTTCCTTCCTTAGCCGACATCACACAAGAACCCTAAGCCGAAAAAACTTTTCTTCCTTGGTTCCTTGGCTGCTGGTCCGATCGCAGATTATGGGGCAGCTAGGGTTTTTTCTTTTTTTTTTGTATATTATAATATAATGGTATCTTGGGCTTTTTCAATATGTAACCGGTCCGGGCCTTGAGCTTTGTCTTCAAATCATATGCGTAAACGACCCGTAAGCTCTTCAAGAAGTCCGCTTTCTTTCTTTCTTTCACCCAAAACCTACACGATAGTTAAAACTATGTAAAACCTATATAAAACAAGTTAAAATACATAAAATATAATATAAAAACGTAGAAAAAAGGTGTGGAAAATAAGTGTGTTTTACAACACATCACTATACGCGAACCGCCTTCTTCTTCGTGATGATGGTCGCCGGAAATGGCGGTGGCGACAATGGTGTGGCCATGGTTAGGGAGAGAAAGGGGAGAAGCAAAGTGGTGGTGGTGGTGTAACAATGGAGCAGCGATAACCCGGAACTAGGTCGCCGGAAATCAGAGAGAGAGAGATGGAGGAGGGGGGTGGCGGCTCTGCAGGGAAATGGAAAAGGAAGAGGTAGGTGGGGGTGGGGTTATTTATATCTAGGGTTTTATATAATAATAATAATAATAATAATAATAATAATAAACAATAACAATAAAAGATTATGGTTAGAATGGAAACCGATAACCGACCCATTTGGAACCCGCAACTCACCCTATGCTAGACTAAGGGTTTATGGAACCTGTTCAAGTAACACTTGAGCATAAGAGCTCGCCATATCGATGGAAGAATTGAAAGGAACATACGGATGAATGATAAATTATAAAACATTATATAGATACATATATATATATATATATGTATAATGCAAAGTGTGAAGACGAGGATTTAAGACAAGTTAAGAACGTGGATTAAAATAATAAAGAAATAAGATAATAATAAATATAAATACGATGATAATAAATGTCGTTAAGAATGCAAACTAATCGAGACGATTCATTAATAAATAAGGTTAGGTATATTAAATTAAAATGAATGGATAAAAAGGAATACATGTCGGTTCAATTAACATAAATGTCAACCCCGTTAACTTAGAAATATGGAGAGTTAACATGTGTACGTTATTAGCAGTTAGTCGAGCTCAGTTGAAGAGGGAAATTTCCATTAATTCAAAGAGGAATCGACTGCAGATGAGTTCTAGCCCCCTTTTTCCTTAAACGTTTTTGGGGCTGTATGCATACTCCAAAAAGAGTATAAAGACGAACGAAATATGTTTTTAGAGAAAGTAAACGTGTATATTAGTAGTATATTTATTTAACTACAAATATTAAGAATGTATTATGAACGTGAGAAGGCCATGATGGTGACATTAGGGGGGGTGGTAGTACCTTATACCTGTCCACATCATGAAGTACTCGTGAGCGATGTGCAGACGTGTACGCAATAGACAGATGCTCTATTTAGGGAAACGACATAGCTCTATGAACGGGAAAACACATGCATGAATACAATAAAGGACTAAAAGCCTATACTGCGTTCGAGCACGTGTTGTGACAGTGACGTGGTCTAGTTATAAATATAATGAGCTGATTGATTAGGATAATATGTGTACTATGGTCCAGTTATTGACACAATGACTAGGTGGTCCAATTATGGACACAATGAATAGGTTGTCCAGTTATGGACACAATGAATAAGCGGTCCAGATAAGGACACAATGAATATAGGCAGTCCAGATATGGATACAATGAATAAGCGGTCCAGAAATGGATACAATGAATAGGCGGTCCAGATATGGATACAATGAAAAGGCGGTCCAGATATGGATACAATGAAATAGGCTGTCCAGATATGGATACAATGAATACGCGGTCCAGATAAGGATACTAAATACAGTAGCTATTAATTATATGTGTATATGTAGTACGGTTGCATGGTGTGATAATTTTAAATGCATAGATATACGTTTTGTGAATGTATGGTCCAGCTATGGATACTATTTGTATGGGTAAAAGTCAGTGGATAGACAGAAGGAAGGTAAGGGACAAGTCCTATCGGTTACCTGCGTAGAATAACAATATGTATGTTGATGGGCATGAATGATTGCATGTTCGTGCGTAGAGCCTTCGGGCCTCATGCACGCGCAGCAAGTTGGGATGGCAAATCCCTTTAATTTGATATGGTCGATTACGAGTAAGAATAGAAGGCTCAATTATGAGCAAGTACGTATGGGACTAGTTATAGACGACTGTTACATCACGTATAAATAAAGAATGTTATTTAATTATAATTCGAAATTTAATTAAAAGAAAGAAATGTTAGAACTCACTCAGCGTGTAGCTGACTTTTAGTATGCATGCAGGTATTATTGGTGACGTGGAAAGCTTGAGGCGCATACGAGGCTATCCATATGGAAGAATAGTTAGAGAATAAGGTTGTTATATAAAACGTTTAAATTTCTGCTGCAATTCGTATAGACTTACGCTGTAACAAACTGAGTTTATGAGTAAATCCAACGCAAAAGTAGGGCACCCGAGCTCGGGGCCTTACAAGTTGGTATCAGAGGAAAAGTTTGAGAGATTTAAGCATCCTTACATTCTTAGACTCAAAAAAAGAATGGGACCAAAGAAGAAAGACGTTATGGAGAGCCGTATGCCACTCAAGCAAGCTAAATACGTAAATTTTCTTTCGTATAACTTAGGGATAAGTAAGAAAGTTTTATGAAATTGTTAGAAATAGGATTGCTTGCTTATATTTGAAATGCTTGATTTTCTAACTGCTTTAAGTAGAACCAAGCACAAGTAGACTCACGAAAGGAAGTGTGTAGGATACGAAAAGTAACGTGAGCAGCTAATCCCAGCTGGCCACTGTTATTACCTGCAGCGTTACTATCCTTGCACTAAATAGTTCCTCACGTGACGATGTTTGTGTTTTTTCTTAAGAATTCAGATGGCTAGTACTAAGAATACTGGGCAACGAGGGCGCAAGGGACGCCGTGGTAGGCCACGTATCAACCCAGTACCATCTGAGGAGCCGATTATTGAGCCTAGTGAAGACAGAAGCCCGACTGTATGTAAAGAAGAGTATCAGCTCGATCCTACTATTCAAGCTGCGATTACTCAAGCCGTTGCTGCTGCAGTGAAGAATCTCCGATCAGACAAGTCTACTGAAAGCCGTACTAAGACTGTTGAGGATACATGGGAGAGTAGTAAGAAGGCTACTGAGACTGAGGTTGAGGCATCAAGTAAAGATCGTTATGTGAAGATGAATGATGGTAAGAGAGGCCGAGGTGGTTGCAAGTACAGAACCTTCAAAGGTTGTGACCCACCTCAGCTAACTGGTACTGGTGACGCGATCGCTACCCTTCAGTGGATAACCGCAATGGATAAGGTTATCCGCATTAGCGAGTGTTGTCCTGATCAAGATGTGGGCTTCGCTACTCAGTCATTTGGTGATGAAGCAATGTTCTGGTGGGAAACTGTTAAACAAAGAAAGACTGCTGCTGAAATCAAGGCCTTGAAGTGGGAGGATCTGAGAGAGATGGTAATGAAGAAGTTCTGTGCTGATGCTGAAGTTGAAAGGGCAGAGATGAAGTTTCTGAACTTGAAAGCGAGGAAAATGACACACCGTGAGTACACTACTGATTTTAACCGAATGTCAATACTTGTGCCTGAGATGGTAAATAGCGAAGTGAAGAGAGTCAAGTGTTACGTCAGAGGACTTCCACAGAATGTCTGCACACTAGTCAAGGCGAATAGACCTGCTACTTTTGATTCTGCGGTCGAGCTTGCGGAAATGGTTTATGATGACCTGGCAATGAATGAGGTGGTGGTAGAGGAGAAGAAAGAAAGGAAAGGAACCGCTCCCGCTAAATGGCTTATAGATAATGTGGAAAATGCGGGGGGAAAAGAAACATCGGATGGAGGGGAGAGAGGCTTACAAGGTGTGTGGCAAAATGCATCTTGGAGAGTGCAAGGCTGGTTCGAATTCGTGCTACAGATGCGGGAAAGCAGGACATTTCTCCTGGGAATGCCAGAACAACCATAAATGTTTTAATTATGGAGATGGTTGTCACAAGGCTTATGAATGTAAGAAGCCCAAGGCAGGAGGGGGAGAAGCGGGAAGGAAGACGCAAACTTAGAATTCCCTGTCAAGGAAGGAAGCGGAAGTGAGGAGCATTCGAGAAGAATGGGTTATTTTATCTAAGTATTATGTTATGTATGACTTTAAAGATGTCGTGCATACTGTTTAAGTTTAAAATTTAGACTCATGTTTGAATGTGATGTTTATGGATTGAATTATGATATGAATGAATCCTGGTGAACGGCAGCCACGTGATGCATGACCTTAGAATTTAAAGTAAGCAGTAGATTTAGAATAGTATAATACAATGTCTCTTAAAGAGACGGGTCGAGACTTGTTAAGTTAAGACAAGAAGCATTCATCAAGAGCTTCAAGGCAAGCTGCCTTGAATAGCTAACACTCGTGAACACCACTCGGTGACTACAAGTTCGGGAGAAGGATAAACCGGCAAGCTAGAAAATTAGTACGGTTCAAGAAAGGAAATGAATACGAGGAGCGTTCGTTTGTACAATGATTAAGCAGGTTTCGGGGACGAAACCTTATTAAGGGGGAGAGACTTGTAACGTCCTCGTTTCGTTAATAAATAAATAAAGTATCCCAAGTTTATTCCAGCTAACGTATCATGTGACATTGAGTTAAATTAATCAAATATATTAGGGGAATGGATAAGTTAATAGAGACTAATGGACTTAAGGACAATTATGGGCCTAAAAGCCTTTGGGCTTAGCCTATTTAAACCCCTAAACCCTAATTTTAATTCTTGTCCTCATTATTTCACCATCATCTCCCCATCTTTGTCACACATATCCACACACAAACAACCTCCTGTACCAAACATTCCAAATCCAATTTCATCCATTCAAGTATCCAAGATCTAGTAATCTCACCAAAAAGGTAAAACTTATAATTATTTCAATTTATTTTCTTGATTAAGAATATTAACACATAAACGAGTCAAACTGACAAAAAAGAATTAATATCCACAAGCTTCTATTGAATCTAGTAATAATAACAATAATACAAATACTATAAGTATATATGTGCGTACAGTGGATTTGGTCCATATTAGCAGAGCTAAAAGGGGTCACGGGTTCGGACGTATATGGAACCTGTATCCCAAACATCTCAGCGGCCAAGAAACTCGAAACCAGATCCGGACCCTTATGAACCAAACCCAAACCACTGAACCGGGTGCAACCGTCAAACCCAATCGCATAAACCCAAGCCGTGTACAACCCAGATCCAGACGTAATCCCTTCGCGCGAAACCCCGATGCGACGCGAATAAGCTCAAGCCCTTTCACGCGAAACCCCGATGAGACGCGAATAAGCTCAAGTCCTTCGCGCAAAACTCCGATGCGACGCGAATAGCTCAAGCCCTTCGCGCGAAACCCCGATGCGAAGCGAATAAGCTCAAGCCCTTCGCGCGAAACTCCGATGCGACGCGAATAGCTCAAGCTCTTCGCGCAAAACCCGATGCGACGCGAATAGCTCAAGCCCTTCACGCGAAACCCTGATGCAACGCGAATAACTCAAGCCCTCCATGCGAATTTCCGATGCGAAGCACTACGCGAACCGCCTTCTTCCTCGTGATGATGGCCGCCCGAAATGTCAGTGAGGACGGTGGTTTGGCCGCAGTTAAGGAGAGAAAGGGGAGAAGCAAAGTGGTGGTGGTGGTGTAACCATGGAGCATGTAACATCCGTATTTTGAGAATTAATAAATAACGGAAAATTTTATTACTATCGGTGTGTCGTTAGTTTGGTTGTGTGCGTGTTTGTATTTGGATAAGATTGGAATGGAGGTGGATGGTGGGGCCTGGCTCCCTATATAAGGCCATTCCCCATCCTTTCACCATTTCTTTACACAACACACACACTAGAAAACACACACTTTCTCTCTAGCAATTCGGATTCGGATCCAAGAAAAAGGAAGGAAGAATCTTGGGTGTAAAAACCATAAAACAACAAGAAACACCACTAAGCTCCATGAATCTGTCCACATCCGAACCCGAGACCAACAAAAGGTGAGTTTTGGTTTTAAAGGTTAAGTTTTAGGTCGGATTTGACATGCAAACCGATAGAAGGATAGATCAGGGTATATGATGGAAGAAAAACATGAAATTGATAAGTTATAACCCCCACGAGAATGTTATATGGTAAAAATGTGATGTTTGGGCCTTATAAAACGCAAGTATACAAAGTTGGTACAACCCAAAACCCTTAAAAAGGGTAAAATCGGGTCCTAAGGAAGAGTCACGATGTAGAATGGCCATTAAAAGGTAAAAACGAAGAAAAAGAAGAATTTCGCATCGCATAAGCCATGTGAAGCGAAAAAGGCAATTTCGCATCGCATGACCATGCGAAGTGAAAAAGGTAATTTCGCATCGCACAGTCATGCGAAGCGAAACAGTTCCATGCAAAGCGAAACAGTTTCATGCGAAGCGAAACAGTTCCATGCGAAGCGAAATTCCATGCATGCGAAGCGAAATTCTTCCATGCGAAATTTTATAAAAATTCATTTTCTGATGCATTTTTGTTAAAGGACTGGCTCAACCCCAGCCAGGGGCGCTACCCCTTGGACCCTGCTAGGGGCTGCCGCCCCTAGACCCCGCTACCAGGGACGCTGCCCCCGGAACCCCGTTAGTTGAGGGTTTCATAAATTTAGATGTAGGAAATAGTGGTAATTGATACGCGTAATGTATTTTACAGTTAGCCGTGCACAACTAAAGAAGGGAATTACCATTAACGGCGAGAGAAATCGACTCCAGGTGAGTTCTAGCCCCATTTCTCTTTGAAATGTTTTCGGGGCTGTGTGCATACTCCAATGTGATAGTTAATACATTTACTTAATTGATAATTGTATGATACGTGTATCACTATGTATTGGATGTTATTACTATATAATGATAGTATGAATGAGCATGTATATATATATATATTATATACATGAGACAGGTAAAATACACACGTATGATAAATGTATGGTTATTCGAGGCAGTAGGGACCAGACCCTTATAATATCTGTGATGTTAGGGACCAGACCCTTATAATATCTGTGATGTTAGGGACCAGACCCTTATAATATCTATGATGTTAGGGACCAGACCCTTATAATATCTGTGATGATAGGGACCAGACCCTTACAATATCTGTGATGTTTAATGTAGAATAGCTTATGTTATACCATAGGGTTTTATGAAAGAAAGTATGTAAGTACGTATGCAAGTATATAAAGTATGTGTGAAAGAAGTAATAGCAAAGTAAGGTATGAATACGTATCTTCGGACGTGTATGAGTAAGGATAGGAATGTATTGTATGTTAAATTAATTAACTAGAACTCACTCAGCGTAGCTGACTTTTAGTATGCACGCAGGCAGATAGGTTGAGGCAGTTGGCTTGAGGCGGGACACATGGCACGAGCTAAAGATACTGGAATCTATGAAGAAGTGCCAAGACTATTTTATGTTATGTAATGAAAAGACAATTTGTATGTTATGACAAAAATGAATGTTTGTAATGTGATGTTGAAGTTTTAAATCATTCCGCGAAAGTTTCAATCAACTCTGATGTTAGAATAGTGTTTATGAGTAAATCCAACACCAGAGTGGGGTTATCGGGAACGGGGCCTTACAGAGCAACGATGAAGGGGGCAAAACCCAAACCTGACCCGGAACCAAGTCGTCGGAAATCAGAGAGAAAGAGATAAAGGAGGGGGGTAGCGGCTCTGGAGGGAAAGGGAAAAGGAAGAGGTAGGGTGGGGGTGGGGTTATTTACATCTAGGGTTTTATATAATAATAATAATAATAATAATAATAATGAATAATAATAATAATAATAAACAATAACAATAAAAGATTATGGTTAGAATGGAAACAGAGACCCGACCCGTTTGGAATTCGCAACCCACCCTATGCTAGACTAAGGGTTCATGGAACCCGTTCAAGTAACACTTGAGCTAAGAGCTCGTCATATCGATGGAAGAATTGAAAGGAGCATACAGACGAATGATAACTTATAAAACATTATATATGTATAATGCAAAGTGTTAAGACGAGGATTTAAGACAAGTTAAGAACGTGGATTAAAATAATAAAGAAATAAGATAATAATAGATATTTATACGATGATAATAAATGTCGTTAAGAATGCAAACTAATCGAGACAATTCGTTCATAAATAAGGTTAAGTATATTAAATTAAAATGAACGGATAAAAAAAATACATGTCGATTCAATTAACATAAATGTCAACCCCGTTAACTTAGAAATATGGAGGGTTAATATGTGTACGTTATTAGCAGTTAGTCGAGCTCAGTTGAAGAGGTGAATTTCCATTAATTCAAAGAGGAATCGACTGCAGGTGAGTTCTAGCCCCTTTTTTCCTTAAACATTATTTTGAGGCTGTATGCATACTCCAGAAAGAAGATAAAGACAAACAAAATATGTTTTTAAGAGAAAGTAAACGTGTATATTAGTAGTAAATTTATTTGACTACAAATATTAAGAATGTATTATGAACGTGAGAAGGTCATGTTGGGGACATTAGGGGGTGGTAGTAACTTACACCTGTCCACTTCATGAAGTACTTGTGACCGATGTACAGACGTGTATGCAATAGACAGATGCTCTACTTAGGGAAACAGCATAGCTCTATGAATGGGAAAACACATGCACGAATACAATTAAGGACTAAAAGCCTATACTGCGTTCGAGCACGTGTTGTGACAGTGACGTGGTCTAGTTATAAATACAATGAGCTGATTGATTAGGATAATATGTGCACTATGGTCCAGTTATGGACACAATGACTAAGTGGTCTAGTTATGGACACAATGAATAGATGGTCCAGTTATGGACACAATGAATAGGCGGTCCAGATATGGATACAATGAATAGGCGGCCCAGATATGGATACAATGAATAGGCGGTCCAGATATGGATACAATGAAAAGGCGGTCCAGATATAGATACAATGAAAAGGCGGTCCAGATATGGATACAATGAATAGGCGGTCCAGATATGGATACAATGAATAGGCGGTCCAGATACGGATACTAAGTACAATATCTATTAATTATGTGTGTATATGTAGTACGGTTGCATGGTATGATAATTTTAAATGCATAGATATACGTTGTGTGAATGTATGGTCCAGCTATGGATACTATTTGTATGGGTAAAAGTCAGTGGATAGAACAGAAGGAAGGTAGGGGACAAGTCCTATCGGTTACCTGCGTAGAATAACAATATGTATGTTGATGGGCATGAATGATTGCATGTTCGTGCGTAGAGCCTTCGGGCCTCATGCACGCGCAGCAAGTTGGGATGGCAAATCCCTTTAATTTGATATGGTCGATTACGAGTAAGAATAGAAGGCTCAATTATGAGCAAGTACGTACGGGACTAGTTATAGACGACTGTTACATCGCGTATAAATAAAGAATGTTATTTAATTATAATTTGAAATTTAATTAAAAGAAAGAAATGTTAGAACTCACTCAGCGTGTAGCTGACTTTTAGTATGCATGCAGGTATTATTGGTGACGTGGCAAGCTTGAGGCGCATACGAGGCTATCCATATGGAAGAATAGTTAGAGAATAAGGTTGTTATATAAAAAGTTTAAATTTCCGCTGCAATTCGTATAGACTTCCGCTATAACAAACTGAGTTTATGAGTAAATCCAACGCTAAGTAGGCACCCGGGCTTGGGGCCTTACACGTTATCATGCTTTCAATTTTTATTGCTAGTTTGTCTTCGATTTCGAGGTGAGTTTTTCTAACCCCTTTTTAACGCTTTAAAAAATTTTTAGGGTGTAGCATGTCACAAGTTTTATTTCATTAGTTATGCGCTTGTTTACAAACTGATTCACATTTATCGTACATGTTAATATTATTCTTACATATTGTTTGTGATTATACGTGAATTATGTGCAACGTGTTGTAACATCCAACTTTTTGTTAAATAATAAATGACGGAAAGTTTTGTTATTAATTATGTGTCGTTAAGTTAGTCGTGTGTTAAGTGTTTGAATAATATCTGGATTTGGAATTGTGAGTGGGTTGTAGGGCCCATGGCCCCCTATATAAGCCTAACCTCTCCACCCTTTCACCATTTTGTACCTTTCACCACACACACACTCAAGAACACACACACTTTCTCTCTACATTCCGGATCCAAATCCGTGTAAAAAGAGGAAGAATCTCGTGTGTAGACATCATCAAATAACAAGAATCACATCTAGATCTACGTATTGTCCGGATCTGAACTCGAACCCGAAGCAAAAGGTAGGTTTCGGTTTAAATGGTTAAGTTTTATGGTTAGAATCGGCATGCAAACAGATATAATGATAGATCGGGTTGCGAAATGTAAGAAAAATATAAACTTGGTAAGTTGTAACCACTTAGGTGCACTTTAAGGTAAAAAAGTGGCGTTTGCACTTTGAGAGATAGGTTCAGGATCAGGTGCATGGGGTCAGAATGTGTCGAAAGTTGAGAAAGAGTAAAAATCAGGTCCTGAGGAAGAGCCACAAAGTAAAATGGCTTTAAAATGGTAAAAAGAAAAGAAAGGAAGTCAATTCGCTTCGCTCAGCCATGAACAGCGAAATAGGCATTTCGCTTCTCTCAGCCATGAGAAGCGAAACAGGCATTTCGCTTCGCTCAGCCTTGAGAAGCGAAACAGGTTATGCGAAGCGAAATTCTTTGCGAAATTCCTCCCATGCGAAATTGTTTAAGTTGTTAATAAAATGTGACCCGATTAATTTTCTGATGCGTTTTTGTTAAAGGACTGTTAATGAAAATAAAATTTTTCCGAGCTAACATGGCAGCTCAACCCCAGCCAGGGGCTCTGCCCCTTGGACCATGCTAGAGGCTGCCACCCCTAGACCCCGCTACCAGGGGCGCTGCCCCCGGACCCCTGTTAGTTGAGAGTTTCATTAACTTAGATGTAGGAAGTAGTAGTAATGGATAATTGACACGCGTAATGTATTGTACAGTTAGTCGTGCACAACTAAGTAAGGGCATTACCATTAACGGCGAGAGAAACCGACTCCAGGTGAGTTCTAGCCCCATTTTCTTGTTATGTTTTCGGGGCTGTGGGCATACTCCTATGTGGCAGTTAAAATGCTTATCTTAAGTGATAGGTATATGATACGCGTATGATCGTGCATTGAATGTTATTACTATATGATGGTTATGTGAATGAATGTGTATGTAAATATTATATACATAAGACAAGTAAAGTATGCGCTTATGATAGGGACCAGACCCTCATAATATATGAGATGATAGGGACTAGACCCTCATAATTCTGAGATGATAGGGACCAGACCCTCCTAATATCTGAGCTGATAGGGACCAGACCGTTATAATATCTGAGATGAAAGGGACCAGACCCTTATAATATCTGAGATGATAGGGACCAGACCCTTATAATATCTGAGATGTTAGGGACCAGACCCTTATAATATCTGAGATGTTGAAGATAGAATAGCTTATGGTATACCATAGGGTTTTATGAAAGAAAGTATGTAAGTACGTATGCATGTATATAAAGTATGTGTGAAAGAAGTAATAGCAAAGTAAGGTATGAATACGTATCTTCGGACGTGTATGAGTAAGGATAAGAATGTATTGTATGTTAAATTGATTAACTAGAACTCACTCAGCGTAGCTGACTTTTAGTATGCACGCAGGCAGATAGGTTGAGGCAGCTGGCTTGAGGAGGCACACATGGCATGAGCTAAAGAGACTGGCATCTATGAAGAAGTGTCATGACTATTTTATGTTATGTTATGAAAAGACAATTTGTATGTTAAGACGAAAATGAATGTTTGTAATGTGATGTTTGAAATTTTAAATTATTCCGTGAAAGTTTAAATTAACTCTGATTTTAGAACTGTGTTTATGAGTAAATCCAACACCAAAGTAGGGTTACCGGGAATGGGGCCTTACACGTGTTTACTATTTTTATGGTGGAAATTACGCAAACACAAACGCATACACATAGTGGGAGGGTCCGACGGGACGTACCTGCGCCGCCTAACATTACGACTTCGGTTGTTTACGTAAGGTGGTTCTCAGTTCCTTGACTTTTACAGCTTCGGCTAAATGAACGCTATTTGATTTCATTTACGTTATGTTTGAATATTTATTGCATGACGATCTTTGAATCGCGCATTTTATATATATATTTATATACACAAAATCTTATGAAAACTCACCAACATGTGTTGTTGACAACATATATTATTTTAAACGTGCTGCAGGTTGATACGATGAAGTGCCAGGACAAGAAAACTAGTTATACCTTAGGATTATTTCGATGAATAATATTTTTTTTCTTTTAGATGTAATGTTGTTTGTGTCATTATCAAACTATTTGTGTACTTGCGAAATTATGGAATAAAATAAATATATTGTCACTATTAATAGTGTTACGAGCATACGAGTGATCTGACGTTGCACCCAGGCGTATTCCGCTTAAGGCCGGGGTGTTACACACAATGAGTATGGAATTGAGTTTGAGTTATTTGGACTAAAACCATTGGTGCATAATCCAAGACGAACATTTCTAATCTCTTTTGCAAATTCAGGATTCTCCGAGTCAAAATGCTTCCAAGCCATGCCGTTACTTGGATGTGCCATGCTACCCTTTTTTGTGTTTTGGTGATAGTGCCACATCATATCTTTGGTTGTTTTTGTAGACATATATAACCTCTTAATTCTAGGTCCAATTGCCATGTAAGGATTCCGATTACTCTTATAACGGGACTCCTTGTAGTATTTGCATTGTGTCAATGCCTTGTCTTGCTTATAGAATAGCATGCAATGATTTTTACAAACATCAATTCTTTCGTAAGGAAGACTTAATTTTTCTAAACTCTTCTTTGTATCATAAAAGCTTTTCGGAGCTTATTCTCTTCCGGCAACAACGCATTAACCATGGAAATATTATAGTTGTAAGCTGCAGCGGATACATTGAAAAGTGATTTCCATGTCAAGAAACTCGTGGCATCTTGTAACTTGGAACAATTTGTAGCCTTCTCCCCCTCCCATAAAGGTTAATCAGCAGCTTGTAACATGCCATAGAAACTTTTTGCTTCTGGATTCGGTGTATTTCCTTCCGAAGTACTTGAAGTATAAAAGCATGCATACATGTTATCTAAAACCATGCGTTTGTATCCGTCATCATTATCATCAACTTCCATGTTAGTAGAAGACTGTCCAATGTCACGCATGTTAATTCAACCGTGTTCACTCCATGTTTCATAGTGATGCATGAAACCTTCCTTATACAAGTGATTTTGAACAGTGGCTTATAACTTATATTTTTGGCATTTATAGCAAGGAAATTTTATATCACGAATGGTCTCACCGTGCATATTCACCCTCGTATCAACAACATCATTAGAAAATGCAAGGTCCAAAAACAAATCCACATTGTCACAGTATTCAGAATTAAGAAATCCGTCACTATCAATCCTTTCATACATCCACTTTCGATCGGTGTACCATGCCATTCCAAATCAAAGCCTTTTGAGACGATCCACCTTCAAAACCTCAACTACACTACAAAGATAATTATTTCTCAACACAAGAATTATTAAAAGTCTCCAAATAAAGAAAAAGTTTGAGTGAGTGATCATCATGAAGAAACTTAAGTGGTAATTTATTCATAACCGACCTTCAAATGGTGAAAACAAACTTGAAGGGTATTTTCTGATTTTTCCTAAATGAACTTAAAAACCTTACTTTTAGTTCGGGTTTCTTTCAAAACATTTTCTGATTCAAAATATCACTTGGACATTTCATTGAACACCTGGTGTGCATGATTGAATCAAGAGAATAAACAAAGTCATTCTCATCACTTAAGCCACATAATCAAAATTAATAATCCCAGCTAAGAATCTCACAAGCAAACACCCGGTGATACAATCAATGGATCTCTCATAGAAAACAAACTATTGTAGATGATATAAAAAACACCCGTAGTATGTTAATAACTATATGGTTTTTAATTATCTACACAAATTCAAAAAAAATACTTTACTTACCTTCATCTTAATCTCAAGATCCCAATTAATCGATATTTGTAAACTGAGAATCAGTGTGGCGTATGGCGATGGATTTTCCGGCCTTTGTGAAATCAGCGTGGTAAGTACATAAGTCACGTGGTGTGTTTAATTAACAATAACATGTTGCTACCGCTAAGACGTTGCAAATCAATTTTTTAATACAAAGGTTTAAAAAACTCCGACTGCTTAATTATCGGTTGCAAAAACTCTGGCCGTCCTAGTCAGCGGTTGCAAAAATTCACACCGATTGCAAGAAAACTCCCACCGCTACCACCGGTTGCAAAAAACTCCGACCGCTTAGCTAACGGTTGCAAAAAAACTCCCACCGCCTAGCGAACGGTTGTAAAAACTCCTAACGCTTAGCCGCTAAAAATTAAAGGTTGCAAAATCTCCGACCGCTTAGCCACCGTGTCAAAGTAATCCGCATTTTCGGTAGCAAATTTGCTAAATCGGTCGCTAAATTTGCTACCGTTTTTTTCGTTAGCAATTTTCAGTGGCAATGGCTCAATTTTCTAGTAGTATATTCTACTAAATTAATAAGTTACACATTGTGTTTAATTTATACAATCATGGAATATGCTTGTTGGGTAAACTCTAGGGAATAATACAGACCCGATGTGTATTTTAGTGTGAGGTAACACATTTTCTTCTCTAGTTGAGTATTAAAATTTATACTTTTAAAGAAAACGTGTTGCATCACACCAACACATTAATCTAGTTTTAAGTACTAACCCGTATCACGTGGGCAAAACCAAGAATCGTTGAACTTGTGATACAGAGAAGGACTTTTTAGCAGGGCTGTCTCCGAGAATTCATATGTCTTGGTCGAGCCAAAATAAAAAGTCCCGTAGACCCTAACGAGTAATAAAATAATGGGGAAATAATATGAGCAAAAAAAATCTTTTAGACCTTATGTAAATAGTTTTTTTGTTTCGTTTAAACAATTAAATTTTTAAATGTGTTTACTTAGTTATGATTTAGGTTGTGTAAAAAAACTTTTTGTATAAAAATAAGCTTAAAAATGTCTCAAGTGAGACTAGAACTTACAACCTTTGCCACTAGACCAAACTATTTATTTTATAATTAAGGATTTTGAGAACCTTGTTGAGTTTTAAGAAACTTAAGAACTTCATTATTGGCCTCGCATTTAATTAAATAGATTAGATTATGTGGTTGAGAATAAATATGATTAAAAATTAAAGTATGAGAGAAAATAAAGATGTACAGTTATTACACAAATTAAAACGTCTGTACACATATGTAATAAGTCGACTCGGTGGGTAAAAAATTCTGTAATTTGTTTACGTACAAACCTACATATATTATGTATGTGTAAAAAAAATTGTGACGTTGAGTTCTTTCGAGCTCTTAATACTCAAAATGATTCTCATTTAAAATCTCCCACATATATATATAATTTAGTGCCCCCCCTCCCCATATTAAGTGCCTCGGCCGGTCGCCAATGTCACCCTATGCCCTAGCCGGCTATGCTTTCAAGGTTTTTTTCTTTAAAAAAGAAAACACGGTGAGTGATGTGCGTCGGATAACCCTATAACAATGACCCTCACAACTAAGCTTTATATATAAAACGAAAATCCTAAAACCACACACAACCGGCAAGTGTACCGATCGCAAGTAGTATAGACCTAGGACGTCCGAGTGTCGAACACGAGGACACGTAAGAACGCTAATGATTACAAACCCTAGACAAGACCTACCTAAGAATAATATTTAATTGATTTTTGATTTTTAATTACTTAACTGGACTAACTAGACTGACTGACAAAAGTTACCTAAAATAGTAAAATTAACGAGAAACTAACTGTGTTAACTTTGGATGGAGAAAAACGTCTACCTAGGTTTGAATCAAATTGTAGGCCTAACAAGTAAATGGATTGAATGATATCTAGACACCGGTCCCTAAAGATGACACGACTAAAGATCGCTTTGGCTCACTGGATCACCTCTCGGTCTCACTCAACAAACCCTAACTACTCTTAATCGGCTAAAACGACCAAACCGGGAAACAATTGCTAACGTGTTCTAATGTTGACTCACCTCTCGGTCTCACCAACACTCGACCCTAATGGCAATGAATACTACACAACCAAGGATAGAGGAACAATTCAACTTAAACCAAAATAGATCAACTAGCCGCTCAAAACACCTAAACCTGACAAGAAACGAACTCGCTCTCGCGCAATTCTAATTCTAGCATGCAAAGGCAATGAGACAACCCTAACTTCTTATCACCTCTCGGTCTCTAAGAAGGTGCCTAACCGCTGTACTTTAACCTCGAATTCACGCAACAAAACCCTACGTTTGTACCTACCGCAAACAAACCCTAAACACAAAGTCTAGAATCAAACAATGCACCGATCAATCAATACAAAACTAATTAACTGACACAAGAAGTTTATGCAATGAATTGATATAATTTCCAGCCACTAAACACAACCTATTTCATGTCTAAATCAAACTTTACAATAACAATTAACATCTATCAATCAAAAAATCCATAAAACTTATCAAACACTAACAATAATCATCATTCCTAGGTAGAACTAACAAGTTTAGCCTCCAATCATATTTAAACAGCCATGAACACTCAATAAAATCATTAATAAACTCATCCCAATCATCTTAACAATCATTCAACAATCAATAGCAATCATAAATAAGTCAATCTCTAACACAATTGCAAAACTATGTATCAATTGATCAAGTAAATAAAGTTTGATGAACAATGCTTAAAGAAAAAGGATATAGGATGATTTCGGGCTGCTCCTTGCTGTAAAAATCGATGGTGAATGATCCCGAGACTTTTCCTTGCCTTCTTCTTCCTTCCCTAGCCGCCAAGAACACCAAGACCTTCCTTAAAAAAAAACTTTTTTTTCTTTCCCCCTTTGCAGCCTTCTGTCCAATCGGAATAGGGTATTAGGGTTCTTTAGGTTTATTTTTTATTTATATTATAATATCATTGTAAGACTTGGGCCTCCATGATGCATATGGACCGGGCTTTGAGTTGTTTCTTGAAATCGTATGCGTAAAAGGCTCGTAAACTCCTCGAAAAGCTCGGTTTCTTTAATCTCTCACCCATAGCCTACAAGATAAAGATTAATATGTAAAAGCTATCTAAAACGAGTTAAAACACATGAAATATAATATAATACGTAGATAAAAGGCGCGGAAAATAATTGTGTTTTACAACACATCAAATATCCCCACACTTAAGACTTTTTCGTCCCTGAAAAAGAATATTACACAGGATCATAACCGAGTTCAACCGACAACTCTTGGTTTTATTTATTTATTATTATTATTAATATATTTTTTTTTCTTTTTAAAGTAATAGAACAAGTGACCCGTTTCCCAAATATTTTCTTCCAACTTTCACCTAATAAGCTAGATCAGCTCGATTGCCGGTATTGCTATCCACTTAAACATATGCCCCTAATACTTACCGAGGCAAATAAGGCGTGACAATTTCATTAATTTGTATGACTAAGTGGGACCCACACTTGAAAGCCCTGCCGCCACTTCACCACGTTCCATTATGGTTTTACCGGGCCGGATCACCCCAATTTGACATAAACCTATTGCCACATGATCAAAACATTTTCGACGCAAAACCTATAAACTCTAGCTTGGTCCTTGATCGACCGACAGTAGTTTCCTTCATGGTGGTTTTTATTTGAATTTTTTTTCTGCCTTTTGGCTTTTTTTCTTTGCCTTTTGGCTTTTTGCAAATTTTTTTTTTTTTTTTGAAAAGTCTACCATGTTGGACGATATTACAGACTGAATCAAGGCTCAGGTCTGCGCCACCGCGCAACAAAGGTCCGAGCAAAACTATCTTCTGCTATTTGCAGGAATAGATAAGTATACATAAGATTATATATATAAGTACGTATACAAAAATTAGGTTATAAAGGTGATCGATCATATGACTCGAGGCTTGAGTATAACCCGGCTTTTCATTCCAGTCCTGTTAGGGGCTTAGTTAAACAAACAAAACTCTAAGATGTTTCCCACTAAAGTCAGGCCATTTAAAAGGTTCAATTAGGTCAACAACTAAATCGCCCTTTCATTCTCAAAGTCTGAGCCTACCAGCACATCGATTACTGAGTCTAAATTGTTCAGTTGTCATACATTACGTGCGGGTCTAATGGGCACTGTTCTTTTTTATTATATATATATAATAAATATATATATATATATATATATATATATGAAAAACACCAAGAAGTTATAAAACAAACACGACTTGATAATAATATCATTTCTTGTTTAACGTAGAGGAAACATGTTTCAAGGGACAATTTTTTATTTTTCAAAATTTTTCTACAACTAAGTAAAATAAATCTCATCCCCACACTTAGAACGAAATCGTCATCGATGAAAACAAGGAAAAGAAATAAAATAAAAATAAAACAGAAAGTAAAAATATAGTATATAAGACTAAAACAAAGAACGGATTACTCACCTGGTTTGTGTGCAGAATCTTCAACAGCTGAGTAGTAACTAAGCGACCATATGGCATTTCATTCGCGGCCGCAACCTCGGGAGAACCTGTTCCAAAATGCCATCGTAGCTACCATGCGCATAATATAACCTGCAAAACTCAAACTCGCTCGCATGTAGCGGCGTACAAAACGGAAAACAAAAACATAAAGAAATAAACATATTTTTGTGTTTTTGGTTTTTTTTATGATTTTTTTTAAAGGAGCACCCCTTAAATCGACCAACTCGAATGGAGTTGAGTACAAGCGGTTTCATCTTGGAACATCCTGAAATAGACAAAACAAATAAAACAGATAGCTCACACAAATAACAGAAATACAAACTCTACAACTCGGGCAGTCTCCCGAGTGATGCATCTACACGTCTACATCTCTGAGAGCGAGTCAAGGTAGAATACCTCGACAGTCTTATCAGCTACCGGCTCGCCAATGAAGTGCTTCAGTCTATGACTGTTCACCTTAAATTTCCCGCCTTTATCCTCTATCTCCACAGTTCCATACGGGAAAACCTCAGTGACCGTGAACGGTCGCGACCATCGAGATCTCAACTTTCCCGGGAATAACCTCAACCGGGAGTTATACAATAAAACCAAATCCCCACACTTGAACTGCTTGTTACCCATCAACTTCCTATCGCACAGTTCCTTCATCCGCTCCTTATACTTAAATGACTGCGCGTAAGCGTGATCTCTCAGCTCCTCTAACTCGTCCAACTTGTGGAAACGAGTGCTCTCTGCGGCAGACATATCAAAACTGACCCTCTGTAGGGCCCATGAAGCACGGTACTCTAACTCAACAGGCAGGTGGTAGGCCTTCCCATAAATCATCCGAAACGGTGTGGAACCGGTCAAAGTTTTGTAGGCTGTACGGAAGGCCCACAACGCGTCATCCAACTTGTCGGACCAATCCCGACGATTCGAACCAACCGTTTTCTCAAGAATCTGTTTGATCCCCCGATTACTCACTTCTACCTGCCCACTAGTCTGTGGGTGGTAGGCGGTCGCAAGCCGATGGGTGACCCCATAGCGTCGCAACGCCTTCTCCATCTGCGCATTGCAAAAGTGAGTACCTCTATCACTAATCAACGCCTTTGGGACACCAAAACAAGCAAAAAGGCCCTAGAGAAAACGGACTACAACTCGGGCATCATTCGTGGGTAAGGCCTTGGCTTCAACCCACTTCGAGACATAATCAACAGCCACAAGTATGTATTTGTTCCCACGCAAAGATGGAAACGGTCCCATGAAATCAATGCCCCATACATCGAAAACCTCACAAACCTGAATAGCATTTTGGGGCATTTCATTTCGCGACGAGATGTTGCCGACACGCTGGCAACGATCACAACTCCTCACAAACGCGTGCACATCTTTAAAAATTGAAGGCCACTAAAAACCACAATCAAAGACCTTCTTCGCCGTCAAATTCGCACCATGGTGACCTCCTGTCGGTCCAACATGGCAATGGCTCAAAATCTGCCATCCCTCCTTAACGTCCACGCACCTCCTGATCAACTGGTCAGCACCTATACGAAAAAGATACGGGTCGTCCCACAGGTAAAACTTAACATCAGCAAAGAATTTCTTCTTTTGCTGGTAAGACATCTTCGGGTAGTACCCGTCCGCAAGATAGTTCGCGAAGTCGGCGAACCATGGAAAACCCTCATCCTGAGCTGAAACAAACATGAGACTCTTTGTCGGAAAGTGGTCATTAATCCTGACCCCCGGCTCTCCTAACTCAGCTCCCTCAAGACGCGAAAGATGATCGGCCGCCACATTCTCGGCCCACTTTTTATCACGGATTCAATATCAAACTCTTGAAGCAGCAGGATCCATCGGATAAGGCGTGGTGTTTGCTAAAGAGATAACGAATGGCAGAATGATCCGTGTACACAATCGTCTTGGACAGAACAAGATAGGACCTGAATTTATCGAATGCAAACACCACAGCTAAAAGCTCTTTCTCGGTGATGGTGTAACTCTCCTGTGCACTATTCAAGGTCCGACTAGCATAATAAATCGAATGGAAGTGCTTATCCTTCCGCTGTCCACGAACCGCTCCGACTGCGAAGTCGCTCGCATCACACATCAACTCAAAGGGCACCGAGCAGTCGGGAGCAATCATGATCGGGGCGTTAACGAGTTTGTCTTTTAAAAGATCAAACGCCTCGATACACTGCTCAGAAAACACAAATGGGGCATCCTTCTCCAGAAGTTTGGTCATAGGTCTCGCGATTTTAGAAAAGTCTTTAATGAACCGGCGATAGAACCCAGCGTGACCCAAGAAACTCCGGATGGATCTCACAGAAGTGGGCGGGGGAAGATTAGAAATGGTCTCGACCTTCGCTCGGTCGACCTCTATCCCCGCACTCGAAATACGATGCCCCAAAACAATACCCTTGCGTACCATGAAGTGACACTTCTCCCAGTTAAGGACTAGGTTGGTGTCAACGCATCGGGCCAACATCCTCTCAAGGTTGGAGAGACAATGATCAAAAGAACTCCCAAACACCGAAAAATCGTCCATGAACACCTCCATGGAGTCCTCGATCATGTCATGAAATATAGCCACCATGCACCTCTGAAATGTGGCTGGAGCGTTACACAGTCCGAACGGCATACGTCGATAGGCAAACGTACCGTATGGGCAGGTAAACGTGGTTTTCTCCTGGTCATCGGGAGCAATAAGAATCAGAAAGTATCCGGAGAAACCATCCAAGAAGCAGTAGTACTGCTGACCTACCAAACGCTCCAGCATCTGATCAATGAAGGGTAAAGAAAAGTGGTCTTTCCTCGTGGCATCATTCAGTCTGCGGTAATCAATGCAAACTCTCCAACCGGTCACAGTCCTAGTGGGAATGAGCTCGTTCCTCTCATTGGTGACGACAGTCACGCCACCCTTTTTAGGAACCACTTGGACTGGACTAACCCACGAACTATCAGAAATGGGGAAGATGATCCCCGCATCAAGGAGTTTGATAATCTCCTTCTTCACGACCTCCTGCAACTTCGGATTAAGCCGCCGATGCGGCTGAACGACAGTCCTAAAATTATCCTCCATGAGGATTTTATGCGTGCAAAATGAAGGGTTGATACCCTTGATGTAGATAATCTTCCATGCAATGGCCTCCTTGTGCACTCGAAGCACCCTCAAAAATCTCTCTCTCTCGACCTCCGTCAAAGCAGATGCAATAATAACTGGCAGTTTTCTCTCCTCGTCCAAAAACGCGTACTCAAGATGGGCAGGCAAATCCTTATGCTCTAAGGAAGGAGGGGGGCTCTCGACGGAAGGTCGGTCCATCGGATCGTCTCGTACGATCCCAGCTGACACTTCAGACTCAGGGGTATGTGACTCGGTGTCCTCTTCCGTTGACTGATCGGTCATGGAAACCATCTCAATTTTCGAAATGTCCCTATCGAGAATCTGAGTGTCGGAGGCAGATCCTCCACATATCTCACTGAAAAACTCCCCAACATGCTCCATGATGGTATCGATAAAGTACAAAGAGTCATCAGCAGACTTGGGGTGTTTAAGTGACTGTCGAACGTCAAAGGTGACGTTCTCATCCCCAACTCTCAAGATCAACTTACCCTCGCAGACGTCGATCAACGCCTGTGCAGTGGCAAGGAATGGTCCGCCTAAGATAAGCGGTACACTATCATCATCGTTCATGTCCAGAATGACAAAGTCCACCGGGAAGATGAACTTGTCGACACGAACAAGCATGTTCTCGACCACCCCTCGAGGGTATTTCACAGAACGATCAGTAAGCTGGATACTCATCCTGGTAAGCCTCGGTTCGCCTAAACTCAGCTTGCGATGATGCACGGAATACGGCATGAGATTACTGGCACCGAGATCAGCCAGCGCATGAATAACCGTATCATCACTCAAGATGCAGGGAATCATGAAACTCCCTGGATCGGCCATCTTTTCTGGTAACTTCCTCTGTAAGACAGCAGAACAACTAGCACTCAAAGGGATGGAAGCTACCTCAGCCAACTTCTCCTTATTCGACAAAATATCCTTAAGGAACTTCGCGTGTTTAGGCATCTGAGTCAGTGCCTCAAGAAATGGAATATTAAGATGAAGCGGCTTCAAAATACCAAGAAATTTAGAATTCTGCTCCTCATCTCTATCTCTGCGGAGTCTCCCGGGGTATGGCACTCTAGGTTTGTAGACTCTCGGCGGCTCGCTCGGTAGCTGCTGTCTCTCGGTCTGTGCTGAACTCCCTGGGCTGCTCCTCTGATGCACCTGGGTTGGCGGAGACTCCATCTGAATCTTCTCATCCACCTGATCCTCTCTATCATCAACCACAGGCTCCTTGAAGACTCCTCCTTTGGACCTCTGCTGAATCACGGGCTCATCTCGTGCCCCTGCACCGCTCCTCATTGTCACAGATTTCGCGAATCGCTTCGGGTTTTGCTCGTTGTTACTTGGTAGCGTACCTTGCGGCCTCTCGTTCAACCGACTAGCTATATCTCCCATCTGCCGCTCAAGACTCTGAATCGACACTCCCTGATTCCTCATGAACTGCTCGTGCTCGCGAAACTTCTTCTGGGTCTCCTTATGTCGAGAATCCTCTCGTGTCATAAGCTGTGACAACATCTGCGTCTGCTGCGCCATCATGTCCTCCTAAGTGGGCTTCTTCTCCCCACTGCTCGCTCCCTCACCGGCATCTTGAAAAAGGCTCTGATGCTGCTGAAAACCGGACTGATTACCGCCTCTCAGTTGGAATTCTGGTTGCCTCTCCATCCCGAATTATAAGAATTGAAAGAATTTGGGTTTCGGTTTGGATTTCCTATAAAGTATACAGCCTCCTCCTGTGAACTGATTGGGCACTGACGGTATCATGCCCTCATCTGCATATCTCGCACAACTTGCTCTTCGTCTGCAAGTCCTTAACAATCTGTCTAACGCCTCTACCTGTGCGGTGAGTGCGGTGGTCATGTCCACAGAATGCATGCCGCGTGATAAGGAGTCGACGGTCTTACCACCCTTGGCGGGTGGTCGCTGGTATCCACTTATAGCTAACCCGTTAAACAAAGCGATGCACTCATCCGGGTCCTTCGTCATCAGCAAATTTCCTCCTGCCGCCGTGTCAAGCATATTATGTGTCACGTATGTCACTCCATTATAAAACTTCTCTACAACCGCCCAATCTTGCAAGCCGTGGTTCGGGCACAACACTAACAAATTCTTAAAATGCTCCCATGCCTCGTAGAAACTCTCTGTGTCCTCCATCTGAAAAGAATGAATCTGATTACGTAGACGAGCGACCTTAGCCGGAGGATCGTATTTCTCAAGAAATTGGGTCTGCATGGCAGCCTAAGTAGCTATAGAGCCCTGTGGGAGGGACTCAAGCCACAAACTCGCTTTATCGATGAGCAAGAACAGAAAAACGCGGAGTTTCACGCCGTCTTCGGATACGCCGGCAAGATGGAAGGTGTCGCAGATACACGCGATGCGAGTGAGATGATGATGCGGGTTTTCGTGAAGTAACCCGTGGAACTGAGCAGAATGAGAAATGGTGTTCAGAATATTCGACGGAATCTGCTAGTTCGCGTTAACTCCAAAGGCGGGTGGTGCGATGCTGGATCTCGCGCCAGCATTGGCCGGTCGGGCCCGGTCTGCAACTGTCCTCCTCGGTGGTGGACTGTCGCCCATGATCTTATCCCTATCGTCGGAGTCAACGGATGAAGAAGTGGAAGATGGTGAAACGGCGCGACGTCTCTCACGAAACTCTCTCTCTAGCTCGGGAAATGCTTCAGTGTCAGGTGGTCCTTGAGATCGAGTATGTCGCATAAAACTATAATTAGAAATAAAATTAGCTAAACTATTCTAACAAATAAGCAAGACAAAACAAAAATAATTACAAGTAGCACACAAGGTAAATCCTAACTCGAGTCGCTCTCAAAAAGCCTAAAACCGTGTCCCCGGCAACGGCGCCAAAAACTTGATGTGCGTCGGATAAACCTATAACAATGACCCTCACAACTAAGCTTTAAATATAAAACGAAAACCCTAAAACCACACACAACCTGCAAGTGTACTGATCGCAAGTAGTATAGACCTAGGACGTCCGAGTCTCGAACACGAGGACACGTAAGAACGCTAATGATTACAAACCCTAGACAAGACCTACCTAAGAATAATATTTAATTGATTTTTGATTTTTAATTACTTAACTGGACTAACTAGACTGACTGACAAAAGTTACCTAAAATAGTAAAATTAACGGGAAACTAACTGTGTTAACTTTGGATGGAGAAAAACGTCTACCTAGGTTTGAATCAAATTGTAGGCCTAACAAGTAAATGGATTGAATGATATCTAGACACCGGTCCCTAAAGATGACACGACTAAAGATCGCTTTGGCTCACTGGATCACCTCTCGGTCTCACTCAACAAACCCTAACTACTCTTAATCGGCTAAAACGACCAAACCGGGAAACAATTGCTAACGTGTTCTAATGTTGACTCACCTCTCGGTCTCACCAACACTCGACCCTAATGGCAATGAATACTACACAACCAAGGATAGAGGAACAATTCAACTTAAACCAAAATAGATCAACTAGCCGCTCAAAACACCTAAACCTGACAAGAAACGAACTCGCTCTCGCGCAATTCTAATTCTAGCATGCAAAGGCAATGAGACAACCCTAACTTCTTATCACCTCTCGGTCTCTAAGAAGGTGCCTAACCGCTGTACTTTAACCTCGAATTCACGCAACAAAACCCTACGTTTGTACCTACCGCAAACAAACCCTAAACACAAAGTCTAGAATCAAACAATGCACCGATCAATCAATACAAAACTAATTAACTGACACAAGAAGTTTATGCAATGAATTGATATAATTTCCAGCCACTAAACACAACCTATTTCATGTCTAAATCAAACTTTACAATAACAATTAACATCTATCAATCAAAAAATCCATAAAACTTATCAAACACTAACAATAATCATCATTCCTAGGTAGAACTAACAAGTTTAGCCTCCAATCATATTTAAACAGCCATGAACACTCAATAAAATCATTAATAAACTCATCCCAATCATCTTAACAATCATTCAACAATCAATAGCAATCATAAATAAGTCAATCTCTAACACAATTGCAAAACTATGTATCAATTGATCAAGTAAATAAAGTTTGATGAACAATGCTTAAAGAAAAAGGATATAGGATGATTTCGGGCTGCTCCTTGCTGTAAAAATCGATGGTGAATGATCCCGAGACTTTTCCTTGCCTTCTTCTTCCTTCCCTAGCTGCCAAGAACACCAAGACCTTCTTTAAAAAAAAACTTTTTTTTCTTTCCCCCTTTGCTGCCTTCTGTCCAATCGGAATAGGGTATTAGGGTTCTTTAGGTTTATTTTTTATTTATATTATAATATCATTGTAAGACTTGGGCCTCCATGATGCATATGGACCGAGCTTTGAGTTGTTTCTTGAAATCGTATGCGTAAAAAGCTCGTAAACTCCTCGAAAAGCTCGGTTTCTTTAATCTCTCACCCATAGCCTACAAGATAAAGATTAATATGTAAAAGCTATCTAAAACGAATTAAAACACATAAAATATAATATAATACGTCGATAAAATGTGCAGAAAATAAGTGTGTTTTACAACACATCAATGAGAAACAAACTAACATGTAAAAGTGAAATTAGTGGTTTGGTTTTAGTCAATAAATCATATCGTATCTTATGAAATTATGTTAAATCATATCATTTCATATCATATCATATTATAGTATATTATATATTATTTTAAGAGATGATTGAATATTAGATCTTATCATATTATGTTAACAGATAAAATATCATATTTAAATATATAAAATATCAAATCGTTATACATCAATCATGACTTATTTATAAACAAATCAATCAATTTTGCATCCATTAACTCATGACCCCTTTATTTTACACAACCACTTGCATATTAAATCAACTCTTTAGTTTAAATTTTTATTTTCTTTTGTAAAATTTTGTTTTACATAAATACAAAACTAATTGTATAGTTTAAAAGCAGTTTAATTAATATATATGCTTAATAAATAAAATCAAGTTGATGCGATATAATTGATGTTTTTAATTTTATACAAAATGGGAGTTTTTAAATTTAATTTTATGGTGCTATCTAGATCAGAAAAAACAAGTGAGCTGGGTAGTGATGTAGCGGGTTATACCAAGTCATTTTAGAAAATTGTTATCATGGTTATGTTAGGATTTTAGTTCAGATCCCAGTTTTGAAAAAAATAGATACGGCTCAAAACGGATCGTTTTAAAAATGTTTGGGCTGCTAAAATATATTGTTTTCGCTGCTTAAAAAGTACTGTTTGGCTGCAGTATATATTCACCTAGTATGATCAGTATATATTCACCTAGTATGATCAGTATATTTCATTTTTACTTTCTAACATGTCCAGTACTTAGAGCCATTGAACCCAATTTAAGTCCATTTGAACCTATTTTTATTTGGATGGTTAAAATTTGTCATGTATAGACATAAGTACTATTAACCCAGGAGAAAAACAAATTATAAATATTAAAAAATCACAAACTCAGAATGTCAAAATTCGCATATGCAATTGCAACATAACCAAAAACAAATGAGTAATTATTAGGTAATCGTGTACAACATTTATAACACAACATAAATCATCCATTAGACAAAAGGAAAACATAAAGAAACAAGAAAACTGATCTAATATTATGTTTATATCTATAAGCTAGAAGCCTAGGCCCTAGGGAATCCTCAGCAGGGATATGTCATCTTCATCATCGTAGATATTTTCTTCAGCCACCTGCCATACTTGAAGGATATTATCTTCTCCTACACTGGCAACGATTGAATATCGATGGTCTATGGGATGACACTCTGTTTGTATGTCCACCATGGAACAATCAACATGTTATAGTCCCATCTGTTGCATCCTCCCGGTTTATTGCTGCCTAATCCTACATTTCATTAAAATATGAATTCATCATTAAATCATCTTAAAATGCATTTAAGTTTTTCACAACAATATACTTGGATCTGCAGCCAGTGCTATGAATAATCAACATGTTATAATCCGATCCAATCCTCACAGACTGTCAACAGCCTTCAAAACACAAACAATTAATATGGTCAGAACACAGCAACAATTACAATTATCAAATTCCGAGAAAACTATATAAAACGGATTGAACACGAACATTGCTTACATGAATCAGATATCTCATCGATCAATCTTATCTTAAGGGGGAGAGGTAAATAGATTAAAGAGGCACTTATGGCACAGAGGCGATAAAATGTTTTGGAGATGGACGAAGATAACGAGAGTATGCGTCCCCATATATATAGCACAGAAACTAGGTTAAACACTCAACCAAAATTCGCATTTTTACCCCTAAAATTCTCTATCTTTTCATATAGAACTCAACTATTATTTGATATAGACATTTTATATGTTTCGTATTAATAATAAAACAAGACATTATGATCATATCAATTTGGGTTTACCAAGTCAGCATGAAAACAAAATAGTATTACGAGCGTCTAATTAAAGATAGTTGATTTTACTTCAAACTCGAAAATCTGGTTAACATTGCACTTGTTTAAAGTATTGAAAAATCTAGTAACGCAGTGTACGTATTTAGGCTAATATAACACGTGCTCGTATTTAGAAGAGAATCTATGATAGCGGGGAGAATATGATTCTAAATGAGGTAAACATTCTATACATCCAATGTGGGTCTGCTTCACGCTAAATTTGCTTGGCATTATCCTGTTATGGGATGATTAACTACGAGAAATTCCACCTAACTTTGTTTTCTGACTAGTAAGTGGCAATAGACGTAGAGAAAATTTGAACATGGCGGAGCATTGCTTAGTCCGGATTTATATTAGGTGTTTGATTATCTATACTACTAGAAAATAGAGTTTGATTTATTATTAGATAAACTTCTATTAGTAACAACTAACAGACTACTCAATAACGGTACACTAATGACGTTAGATATGTTCTCAGTATTGTAACTTACAAAACAATCGAAATTCACTTGCAATTCTGATTCGGTAACTCAATAAACACAATCATAACTAATTATGATCGACTTGAACTTAATTTATCAGCATTAGTTTCTAGACCTAAATGTAGTTAGTTCATTTACTGTCTTTATGTGACGATATGTTGGCTTGAGAATGAATTATTAATAAGTAAATAATAATAAAACGTACAAGTAGGGGTCAATAAACATAAAAGTTCAAAACGAGACAAATTAGTTATGATAATAAATAGTTAATTAATAGACTAAGATATAATTATTAAATATTAAATGCTTAATTAATTATTTTTCTAGTTTTCATAATGAATATTAAATGCTTAATTAAATGCTTAATTAATAGACTAAGATGGGACTGCCTTTCAGCCTTTGATGCTATCCTTAAAAATGGTATAATTTACGCTAATAATTAAAGACTGAAATTAAGTCCATAAAATTCTTTAATTTAAAAAAAAAGGACATTTAAGACTAATTATTAGTCCCTAATTCGATATGTTTAGGTAATATTAAAAGCTGTTTTCAGTCTCTAATATGTTAACTAAATTTTTGAGACCAAAAATTGGTCGCCCATTAATAGTTGTTATTTTTTCTTAATGAGAAAACGTATCTGGGACTAGGACTAATATTCAGTTAAAGATAAGTTTCCTACCAAAACTTTATATTGAACAGACTTATTTGAGACTAAAAGTCAGTCTCAAATAAGGTGCCAAATTATCATTCGCTAACATATGCTACACATAATGTTACCGGTCCTAGATATGTTGTATTTGAGACTGATATATCAGTCCTAAATACTTTGGCCTCTAATGGTCACTTTTTTTGTGCTAGGACAGTGTTTTTATATTTAACTGTTAGTAGCGCCAATATTTTATTTCTCAAGATACCTGTGGTTTCTTGGTAGACATATGTCGCTTACAAGTATAAGACATGATATTTCAACTCTAACTCTAGATCCCTCTTCAACATACCAAAGAAGAATTACTTAAGATTATGGAACAACACCGATTGGGCAACTAGAGGTGGATCGGTGAAGACCTCTTGATATAGAGAACCATTTGTGGCTACATATACAAAAACTTCCATCTTTTCTAGAACATGAGCCTAATGTGACCCCTTTTAGATTCAACATTTTAGAATACACTGTACTTGATCATAATCAACTTAATTCAACATAAATATTGCATAAAAGTATCTGATTTAGTAAAATTTTCAATTTTTCATGGTATATAATTATACTAAATAAACTTTTCATTACAAGAAAAAGAACAACACTACACAATCATGGAATATACTTTTGTGGGGCAAACTTTATGAAACTATACACACCATATGTCAATTTTTGGTTTGAGAAACAGACATTTTTTCCTAATAGGGGATATCAAAATTTATTATTTTTAAAAAATTAAGAAATAAATAAGAGTTTTCGTTTAATTACTTAGTTATCATGTTGCATCTCACAAGCAAATTAATGTAGTTAATTTTACCGGTATACTGCGACAAAAACCAAGAAATATCAAATTTATGATTTGAAGAGTGACTTGTTAGTTGTTTTTCTTTACAAAGAGAAAAAAAAACAATAAGAAACAAAGTAACATGTACGTGAAAGTGAAATTAGTTGTCTGGTTTTAGTTAAACTAATGTTATACAATATCATATTGTATCCCATCATATATTATTATATTATAGTATATTGTATCTTATTTTAAGATATGCTTGAATACATAATCATATTATATTATTAATATTATGTTAAATTATAAAATATCAAATAATTTTACATCTACCATAATTATATCTTATTGATTTACTAATTAATATTAATATTAATGCTTTAGAGATAATACTTTCGTGTAGCATACCAAAATGTATGATACGTTGATATCAAACCATTAAATTTTACATTTATTAAGTCGCATTTACACCCCTTTGTTTTATGCAATCACTCGCACGTTAAAGCAACTCTTTTGTTTAAAAATATAATTTTTTCCTTTCAAAAAATATCTGTTACATAAATTCAAAAGTCAAAACTAAATGTATTATGTATGGTTTAAAAACATTTCAACCGTATAAATTTTAAATAAATAAAATCAAGATGACTTTATGTTAAATAATTGAAACTTAATAATTGTTACAAAATCAGAGTTTTTAAATTTTTATGATATATCACATGCTATGACCGCGTTATTTCATTTTTGAACCGAGTTTTAAGTCCTTTAGAACCTATTTCTATTTGGATAGGGTAAAATTTGTAATGTATGATATAAACCCAATGGAAAAACAAAATATTAAAGTATCATACTCAGAAAGTCATATGCTTGCAACATAAACAAAAACTGAGAATTTGTAAGGCAGTCTAGTATAACATTAATTTGTAGCACAACATAAATCATCCATTTGACAAAAGGAAAACATGAAGAAATAAAAATGGAACTAATACATATGTTCATATCTAACTAAAGCTAGAAGGCTCGGGAATCCTTTAGTTGCAAGGATACCAACTTCATCATGGTAGATGCTTTCTTCAGCCATCTGCCATACCTGAAGTATGTTATCGTTAGACACACTAGCAATCGAGAAGATGAAACTCTGCTGCTTATGCACACCATGGACAAACAATAACTCGGGTGGGCCATATGCAGCATCCTCCCGTGTATGTTTCTGCCCAATCCTACATTTATTAAAATATTAATTCATCATTAAATCGTCTTAAAATACATTTAACACCAATTTTACTTGATTAATTTTACAACAGCAGCATACCTGGATCGGTAGGCAGTGCTATGAACGATCAACATGTTATAATCAGATCCAATCCTCACAGACTGTCAACAGCCTTCAAAACACAAACAATTAAGATGATCAGAACACAGCTAGCAACAATTAAACTTATCATATTCGAAGAAAAACATATAAAACGAATGGAAGACGATGCTTACATGAATCATATATCTTATCGATTAATCTTAATAAGGGGGAAGTAAATAGATTATAGCTGCTCTTATGGTACAACGGCGATAAAATGATTTAGAGATCGATGAGATGAAGATAAAAAGCGTATACGTTCCCATATATATAGTAGTAGAGAAACTAGGTTAAACCTTAATCCAAATTTTACGTTTTAACCCCTAAAATTGTATGTTTGTTCATAAAGAACTCAACTATTATTGGATATAGGCATTTTATATGTCTCAATAATAAAACAAGACATAACATTTAAGTTATTATATCAATTTGAGTTTACCAAGTCAACATGAGAACTAAATAGTACTACAAGCTTCTATAATTAAAGATAATTGATTTTACTTCGAACTTGAAAATCCGGGTTAACATTGTACTTGTTTAAAGTATTGAAAAATCTAGTAAAACCGTGTACGTATTTAGGTTAATATAACACATACTCGTATTTAGGAGAGAACCTATGATAACGGGGACAAAGATTCTAAATGAGGTAAACATTTTATATATCCAACGTGGGCCAGCTGTCACATTAAATTTGCTTGACACAATCCCGTTATCGAATGTTAACTATGAGAAATTCCACCTGGCAACACACATAGAGGAAATTAATTTGAACTTGGTGGAACATTGCTTAGTCAAGATTTATATTAGATGTTTGATTATTTATTACTAGAAAATAGAGTGTGATTTATTATTGAACAAACTTCTATTAATAACAACTGATGGACTACTCATTAACAAGGTACACTAATGATGTTAAATATGTTTTCAGTAATGTAATTTACAGAACAATCGAAATTCACTTGCGTTTTTGATTCTGCAACTCTGTAAACACAATCATATTTAATTACGATCGATTTAAACTCAATTTATCGGTGTTTCTAGACCTAACTATAGTTAGTTTGTTAGTTAATTTGATGTCTTTATGTGACGATATATCGGCTTGAGAATGAATGGAATGAATTATTAATAACTATATAATAATAAAACGTACAAATGGGACCAATAAACATAAAAGTTCAAAATGAGACAAATTAATTATTTATAGTCAAAGATATAATTAAATATTAAATACTTAATTAATTATTTTTCTAGTTTTATCAAACACTTTTATACGTCTTAAACAGGTGATAGGTGTAGTTTTAGGCCTAATAATAAAAATTGTGCATGAAGGTTTGAACATGATGAAAGTATTAGTTTCTATAAAACTTAACGTGATAGTTACGCCCATTTAAAATATTTTAAGAGATTATATTTGTTTTGGATTTTTCTTTATGTGAAATGGACGTGTGTTTTAAGTGTTACGAGAAGTGATGTGACTAATATTACTATTAATCATAGTAATATTAATCATAGTAATATGTTATTGAATTCTTATGAAGATTTATTTGTTTATTTAAAGTGTGATAGTTTGAGTTTGGCTTTATTTTAGAATGTGCAACAATTTTTAAAACTAAACATATAGTTATATAATATTAGTTAAGTAATTTGTAGATATTGAATGGTAGATGAATAAGTTTGATGGGTCTTTACTCTTTATAGTGATAATGAAATAAAATATATGAATTCTAACTTTATTAAAGCCAAAGATGGGTAGTTGGTCAAACGATATTTGGTCTTTTGTTATGTGAAGTAGGACAAAAGGCAAATTAAGGCTATCCATAATTCAGGGCGTCCTTATTATGTGTCATTCTCACCTACCCAATGCTACATCAGCTGCCCGCCTTAAAAGTCCTCTTTTGCAACAATAGGCAATTATTACGTGGTCCCTCATCTCCACTCAGATAAATTATTTTCTTCTTTCTTTTTAAGCCCTTAGAGTATCTGTATTTCATTCTCTATCATATATCATATAATTATATTAAAAATCACTACAGTTTATCTTACTTTTCAATTAAATAATATACTTTTGTCATTATCATTTATCTTTCCTTCACTCACAACCACTTTTAAAAAATATTAAAATATTATACGGTGTGAAAAGTGAAACCCCAAATTTAACTTTCTCGTTCTCTCCCTACTCACAACCACTTCCAACCACATCCTATAATTTACAAAGCCCCTCGCATATTTTTAAGGCACGGGTTGTGAATGCTCTTAGCTAAGCGCTTTCTTCACTCTCTCTCATCTCTCTCATCCATGTCATCAATTCACATCATTAAGGGTAAGGACTTTCTTTTTTCTGAGGTAGTCTATATATGTGAAGGGTATCTGAATCAAGGCTTTAATTTGGCCATCTTATAGTGATAGTGAATTATGTGAAAGAGAAAGGAAGTAAAAGGCATAGAGAAGATGATTAATTGATTACCATATTTAGACGAAGGAGTTAGATGTTTTCCATTAAAGAAATAAAGAGGAAGATATAGATATCAAGTATTGCACCCATATTGACACAAATGACTTACAAGTAAGTTGGTGTCAAATTTTAGACAAATATTTAAGTACATAATGATTATAGATGATTCAGTATGGTAATTTTGTGCTTCTTTTTTAATGAATTATAAATATGATCAGGCTATTGTGATGGAGCAATGTTAAATAGGTAGTTGCTACACGAAAATTTACCATGAATCTTAAATTGTTTAAAATCTAACTATATTATTAAATCAAAATCATTCTTTTATGTGTCATTCAACTAGTGTAGCTAACTAAGATGTCAACTAATACTATTACCATTTATAGAATTAATAATTGTCGTTACTTTTCAAACCTGAAAACCCGACTCATTTTAAATTTTTTGGTTTTGCTTTAAGGGTAAGGTTAAAATAAAAACCCACTTGAGTTGTGAAAACCAGCGAAAACCCTATGTAACATCGTTTTTTTTTTGTTATATATAATATATGTTGTAACATTTAATACAAAACATCGAAACATCAAAAAAAAATGTTTTGCTATTTATTAACATTTTTTTACTAATTTTTATATATGTTTTCAGGAGAGAGAAAAAGTTGTATTTATATTTACATTTTTTATTCACTTTAATTGTGGACCACAATATTTAAACATTAATTAAAAACATGTGGTTAAAAATGAGTTTATAGAATTTTCACAACTCAAGTGGGTTTTCATTTTATACTTAGCATATATATATATATATACATATATATATATATACCTATTCTAATAAAGTAAAATAATTGTGGATACGTGTCAGTTTATGGTTAAACCTCATAACTTTTTTCTCTCCAAACCAATAACTATGTCATAGATTAATAATTATTCACTTTCCTTTTACACTTCATTTATATTATATCTATAACATGATTAAATTATTCACTTTCCTTTAAACTTTATTTTATTATATATATTATACACTTTTATAAAAATAAATATTCTTATGAATTATAAATATGTGCTTTAAATCTATCCATTTATTTTTCAGTTAATTTACTAAACTATATATATGTTAAAATGTAATAATATATATCATTCACTTTCATATATAATAAAGTTTATCATAATTAGTTTCTCGGTTTTTTTTTATCAGTGATTGTTTTAGGTTTTTTATGGAACTTTAATTTGATTGTTACGGGTCAAAAGTTGGTAAGTAGATTGTGTGGTACAAATTAACTGCATTTGGCTCAAAATTTGTTATGGGTCAAAAATGGGTAATATGAATATTTTTAAAAGTTTGAGAATGCAAGTAGATTTATCATCAAATTTGGGTTCAAAGTTTTGACTTGAAAATGTCAAACAAAATAAAGTTAGAATTTTAAACGTGATTTAGGTTTTGAATTTATTTTCAATGACATTTTTTGAAATAATGAAAAGATTCGGGATTTGGCTAATTGACTATTTTTCACACAACTATTAAAATTTAAGAAAATACGGCGAACGCTTTCGACATGCCATCTCCAGGCCTATCAATGCTTCTAACTTTTATCAAATTTGAAACATGTGTGTCAGCATTGATTTTTCCTTTAATGGTGATTAAAATGTAGTGTGTGAAACATGTCATACGAAATTATGCTCAAGTGAAGCAAAACACTCACAAAATTAAACAGGTTAACGCGTTATTTTTATGTGTTGTCATTATGGCAAAGTCGAGAAGCCCCCTCAAAATTATAAAAATCATTTTCATGGTGTAGCTCAGAACTATTGTTGTATGATACCTCTTTTTGAAATTGGTTCATAACCAAAATTCTTTCAATTATATATATATATATATATATATATATATATGTATGACACTGAGAATCAAATTTCAATAGATAGACAGTTCTCAAGTATGTTTTTGCCCTTGCGTTACTATCATTATTAATTTTTATAAAGTTCATTTTTTTGAAAAAAAATTATTTTATGATATAAATAAAATCAATTTATGTACTTATATTATAAATATAAGCATAGATGTAATCATTTTTCCATATACAGTATGTACTTATTTGCTTTATTTATAACTTTATTATTTAGATTATCTCGTGTGTTACACAGCCTGTAAAGCCAGTGTGTGTGTAAAAGCAAAAGGTAGTTAACTCACATAAAGTTACTATTCATGAAATAGTAAATACATTAACTACTTATTTATTGACACCTGTCACACCTCATTTACTTTTTTTATTGACAGAATTACAAATTTTGTCCTTTAAAATAAGCCAAATTTCGGTTCGTGTCCTTTTCTAAGTTTCCTTGCAGGCGGTGTACTTTAAACTTTTTTTTCCTACAAGTTTTGTCCTTTACGCTAACTGGGTTAGAAAAAGTCAGTTAAATCCCATCACGTGAGTCGCATGTGAGGGTACTTTTGTCCTTTCTTATATCTCTGCAACTAAGCCTCTGTATCACTCTACCCCTCTTTTCCATCAGTGTGTCCTTCAATCGATTCAATTCTCCGGCGACGCGACTCAATTAGGGCTTCAATCAGGGCTTCAATTAGGGCTTCAATTAGGGCTCGTGTCCGACGCGACTCAATTAGGGCTTCAATCAATTAGGGCTCGATGCGAAATTCAAATACCAGGGCTCAATTGATGATGGCTTACTGTGTTTGTGGCAAGGTAGCAGTTGTTCGAACTTCATGGACTGATAGAAATCCAGGTCGTCGGTTTTTCTCTTGTCCGGACATGGTAAGTGTGTAATTCGATTAAAGTTCCAGTCAATTGTTTATACTTCATGTTTCTCCTCTTTTCCAGACATCGGATTGCCCCTTTCTTGGATGGCGTGACCCACCAATGTGTGAACGGGCATTGGAGATTATCCCGGGCTTATTGAAGTCGAAAAACAAGGTTGAACAAAGTTTAGAGAGTTATAAAGAACAAGCAAGGAAGATGAAGAACAGATTGGTCATTAGTTGGATCATTTTCATTGCAATTGTAATTGCAATGAAAATGTAACTAGTTGACTGAATTTGAAGTTGTTGACTATTTGTATTTTGACTTTATTAGTTAATTTAGGACTTTATGCAGTTTAAGTATTATGTATTTTGACTTTATTTTGGATGTAATTTTGGATCCCTTTTAAGCAATGTATCATCAGTTTATTTTGAATCTTTGGTTAGTTTATTTTGGACTTTTGGATGGATTGAATACACAATCTGCACATTGTGCACTATCTACACATGATGCACAATCTGCACATTGTGCACTATCTACACATTATGCACAATCTACACATTATGCAGAATCTGCACATTATGCACAATCTGCACATCATACACAATCTGCACATCCATCTATCTGCACATCATGCACAATCTGCAATCTGCACATCCATCTATCTGCACATCATGCACAATCTGCACATTGTGCACTATCTATCTACACATCCATCTATCTGCACATTGTGCACTATCTATCTAGCACATTGTGCACTATCTATCTACACATCCATCTATCTGCACATTGTGCACTATCTATCTACACATCCATCTATCTGCACATCATGCACAATCTGCAAATAAGTAAAAACTGCCAAACCATTACATGAAAAACTTAATACATCCATAACAACTTAATACATCCATACAAGTGTTTGAAAAACTTAAAATAAGTCCAGACAACAACTTAATACATCCATACCATGAAAAACTTCAAAAAAAGTCTAACAACTTAATCTGCAAAAACAGTCATAAAAATATCCATACCATAAAGTCATAAAAACTACAAAAACAGTCAAACAGTAGGCACATTAATCTGCAAAATTTTTCATGCATGATCTCTTGTTGTGACCCTTTTGACCACATGTCCCACAAGTGTTTGATCCTTTTGGCTTTGTCTTTCTCACTGCCTTCACTTTCTGGCCTTCACCCTCCACAGCCTTTCCCTTGCCCTTTGCATCAACCTTTGACTTTTTCCTTGAACCACCATCTTCCCTTTCCACTGCTGACTTTTTCCTTGATTTCTTTGGCCTTCCAGTTTGCTTTTTTAATTTAGGAGCTGTGATCTGGATTGGGACTTGTGATGTGGGCCACATACTCATACCATTGATGGGATACACCTTGTAGCTATACACTGCCTTCCACCTATCCATTGTGTAAATTGGTTTGACAAATGTTTCTGGCCTGCCAACAGATCTGTCATGTGCACCCTTCAACCAAATACATGCCACCACATGTCTACAAGGTATCCCAGTTATCTCCCATCTCCTACATGCACATGTACTTGTGCTCATGTTCACTACACACTGATCACCATATGGACCTGTTACCTGATAATGATCCTCACCGTTCCAATGCACAGAGTACCTATCATCCAAATATGTAAACCATTCACATCATTTACAAGACAAGTAAATATTCACATACAACTCACCTGCTTGCTTCCTTCTTCACTGACTCCATAATTTGTGTAGCATATGGTGTTAGTAACCCTGATGACCTATCAATTACCTTCAACACAGTAACAATCTTCCTCATCACATATTCTCTGATGTATTCCAGCAATGTGATAATAGGCTTGTCCCTTCCATCTACCAGCTTTGAATTGAAACATTCACACATGTTGTTGGTCAACACATCAGACATTGCTCTACCTATTATAACAAAACACAAAAGATAAAGGACAAAACTTGAAAGTTATGAGAGAATAAAGGATACAAAATTAAAAACTTACCCGAGAAGTGTGACCTTGACCATGTTTCTGGTGGGATCTTAGATACCCAAAGATGACACCTTTTGTTCAAGTTTTTTAGGTTGTTCATCTCTCTCTCATATTGTGTAGGTGATGTACATCTAGCCAGCTTCCAAAGAGCATCCCTTAAAAGCTTTCCTTTGAAGAGTGTTCTTAGGTTATCTTCAATGTGCCTCACACAAAACCTATGCTCTGCAGAAGGAAACAACTTATCTACAGCCTGTATAAGACCCTTTTGCCTGTCACTCATAAAGGTAAACTTGGATCTGTTGTTTATATCCAAGTCATCACCAAGGCATTCCAAGAACCATTCCCAAGAGTTCAATGTTTCAGCTTCAACTACAGCATATGCAACAGGGTAGTATCCATTGTTTGGATCTAGAGCAACTGCTGTTAAAAGTTGACCAGGCCAAGCACTTTTAAGGAAAGCCCCATCCAGTCCCAACAGATCCCTACCTATTGCTTTGAACCCCTTTTTCAAAGACCCCAAACAGATGTATATCCTCTTGAATTGTCTTGTCTCAGATGTTGGATCTGAGCATTCTTCTAATTCAAGCTTCACTGTTGTATCTGGATTAGTCCTCTTCAACTCTTCAATATAATCCCTCAATAACCCATATTGGCCTTTGAAATTTCCAATTATATGTTCCCTGGCCAACATCTTTGCCCTATAAGCTTTCATCTCAGACACACCAACTTCAAACCTCCTTTGAAACCTTTCTTTGATGGATTTAACTTTCAGCTTTGGGTCATCTTGAAGATCAGTAACCAAATGGTTTGAGAGGAACCCGGCTGTGCAAGCATAAATTTCCCTAGATTGAAGGCATTTATGTTCATTTATCAACCTTGTAATTTTCCATGAAGCTGTTCTCTTTTGGTATGACAACAACAGTAACCAAGGGCATCTAATAGCAAGTGGGTCTTTCCTTTTTCCCCTACCCCCAATACTTTTCTGGACTGGTCCCTCATCTTTATTAGCACTGCTAGATCCACCCCCCTGCACTTCCATATCTCCTTCACACACAGCCCTGACCCTTACCAAATCATCTTTTCTTATCCTAATTTGTCTTCTTGTTTCAACTGCATGTGCCTTGATCATATCCTTCACCTCTGCTTTTGTACCAAAAACTTGTCCCACATGGAAAAGATAATCCATGTCCCCCTCATTTCTTTGTTTCTCATTATACATCCTATCATTATCCAACATCACATCATCCGTTTCTATGTCCAAAACACAATTTGCATCCTGCTGTTCAACTTCAAAATCAGTATGCAGTCTGAAATCCCTCATATCTACATCTACATCATGTATTTCACCATCTTCATAGTTGAAGTCACTATCTGAATCACTTTCTGAATCTTCATCACCATCCCTAGTTTTCTTAACATTTTTAGATTTCTTTTTGTTCTTAGATTTCTTCACATTCTTTGGTTTCTTAACTGGACAACCCTCTAGATGTTCATCATCATCAGAACTCTCATCTCTCATTTCATAGTTAGAATCCCTACTATCATCAGTTCCACTTTCATCTGAACTTGAAGACTCATCTCCACTTTCTTCATCTGAAATTGAAGAATCTTCACTATCTTCATCCCCACCTCCATCCCCACCTCCATTGTAATCCATATCCACCTCATTTGTAGGCTGCACACCATATCCACCTCCATCCCCACCTCCATCCCCACCTCCATTGTAATCCATATCCACCTCATTTGTAGGCTGCACACCATATCCACCTCCATCCCCACCTCCATCTACATCACCATTGTAATCAATCTCCACCTCATTTGTAGGTTGCACACCAAAAGCATCCTCTCCAAACATAGGGTCAAATTCTGGATCCTCATGACATATATCAATCTGGTCTTGTTGTTCAACAACACCAACATTATTCTCTTCTTGAACATTCACATTTGCATCCTGTTTGTCTTGTTCCACAACTACCTCATTTGTGCTATCTTGCCATTCCAACAACAACATTTTCTTAACTGAGTTTGCTTTATCTAGTACGACCTCGCTTGCAAGAAACTCCTCATTTGTTATCTCTTCAATGGTAAACTTTGAGGTTGAGCAGAAGTATGTGTGTACAGAGGTGAACTCATGCTCAACATACACATTCATTAACTGATTAAAAGCTCCAATATACTTAGCAAATCCCCTAACATCATCATCACTTCCCAAAGCTCTAAGCCCCCAATCCAAATCTGAACCCGGTACTACATAATGGTAGAATCTAACCTTATCTGTAGGATAGGATAATTCAAGCAAGATTCGATCAAGCTCGTGAACTGAAAACTTGTCAATATCTAGCATGTCAACATAATGGACAACGGCTCTCTTATAAACCCGTCCTGGAAATTTAGTGAAACTGCCACCATGGTGCATCTTGATCGTGAACAAATGTGGATTATTTACTATACAAACAAGATTAAACAGCTGTTAGTTAAATAAACCCAATTATAAACCCTAAAGTTTTAACTTACCATAAAACGCATCAGCATTTGATTGTTCATCAGCTTCACGAATGTAGAATGGAGGATGAGGAGGATCATCCATCTTACGTGTTTAAGTTCTGAGAATGATGTGCAATTGATTGAAGCCCTAATTGATTAGTCGCGTCGGACACACGAGGGTTTAAGGTTTCTGATCGCCGGGAATTGATTCGATCGACAGGGAGGGGGAAGAGTGATACAGAGGCTTAGTTGCGGAGATATAAGAAAGGACAAAAATGCCCTCACATGCGTCTCACGTGAGGGCATTTAACTGACTTTTTCTAACCCAGTTAGCGTAAAGGACAAAACTTGTAGGAAAAAAAAGTTTAAAGGACACCGCCTGCAAGTAAAGGACACGAACCGTAATTTGGCTTTTTTTAAAGGACAAAATTTGTAATTGGGCCTTTTTTATTTCTATAACTAACTTTTTATTTTAACATATTTTATTCATACATATTTCAAAACCGATGTAGGTCGAATATTTTATATTTTAATTTTTTTTCGTAACTTAATGTTACTCTAAATTGAATACAAACGACACTGTTTTTACGCATGCTTCAATATAAATTAGATCCAACCCCGAGCTCATACAATGCATGACCAAAACATGCGTGTCAAATATAATATATTTTTGTTTTCTTCATGGCGTTTTAGTTTTTTACAAATGCAGCCATATTTCTACATGCGTTTCGATGTAAAAAAATTATTAAAATCAAGTCAATGTAATGTGTGGATAAACTTTATTAACTTTATGTTTTATTAACGTCCTCATTACAACACATAGACTAATGTGTATCAATACTTCTATCGCGACGCACGAGATCATGTACTAATTACCTTTTTATTTTTTGATACCTCTCCTTTTGTTGTTTTTTTTTCATAAAAGCAAATAAGAAATTTGGAACTTTCAATGGGGTCTCGACAAAGGCCAATTAGACATGGAGTGAGATAATTTATCATTAGTTATTACAACTTCGATATGCTAAGACTGGTCACTATGGGCGCGAAAGAGAGGGGAGAATGGCGTCATGGATGGGGGAACACTGTCGGGGGGCGCCTTCAAGGCGGGCGTGGAAGGGGGGCGGTGAAGGGGAAGGCGTTCGCGGAAGGTGGGGAAGATGGGGTGCCCCCCCCCTAACGGGTATATTACCGTTGTTTTATAAAAAAATCAATTTTAAATAATATAAAACATACACACACACATATATATATATATATACCATTCACCCAATCTCTACAAACATCCCATTCTCCTATTTAAACTTTTTAAAACTTTCTCCCTAAATATGTCTTATCATCTTTGACACTCGACTTCCAGCCCGATATCGACGATATTTCCAATTCGGATTCAGAGGATGAAGCGATATTTAGTGCTATTCGAGAGGCTGCCAAACTCGTAGTCCAGCATTGCGAAAGCTCACAACCACTAAAAAGACGACCTCATCTTCAATGGGATCGCGTAGGTGCTCATGACCAGTTGATGAAATATTATTTTTTGCCGGACGTGACTTTTGATTCGGAATGATTTCGGCACCGTTTTCGAATGAGTCGCCAACTATTTTTACGAATAGTTGGTGATTTAGGATGCGTTTATGCATTCTTCCAACAACGGCCGGACGCGAAAGGTAAACCGGGATATTCAACTATGCAAAAATGCACGGCGGCAATTCGTCAACTAACGTACAGGACTACGAGCGACGCCATGGAAGAGTATTTACAAATGTCGGAGACAGTGGCTCGTGAGGCGCTTCACACATTCTGCGAATGTGAGTATTATTATTCTAATAATTTATTTCAAAACCGTAACATTTTGAGTATGAATTTTATAAAATTTGTTAAACTTATGTATTCCATAACTATATCATAAAAGATATTTGAGGAAGCCGACTCAAAGTGACGTACAAAAAATATATGAGGTGCATCAACAAAGACACAGTTTTCCCGGGATGCTTGGTAGCCTTGATGGCACGCATTGGGAATGGGAAGCCTGTCCTATTGCTTGGCAAGGTCAATATCATCGAGGTGATCATGATGGCCCAACAGTTATTCTTGAGTCGACTGCATTATTTGATCTTTGGATATGGAATGTGTTTTTTGGGATGCCCGGTGCAAACAATGATGTAGCTGTGATTAAAGCGTCCTCTATTTTTGACCGCCTCACAGACGGAGTCTCACCCGACACCTCATTTTCCACGAATGATGTCAACTACGAATACGGATATTATCTAGTCGACGGTATTTATCTGGAGTGGGCCACATTGGTTCTTTGTGCCCGACTGACGAAAAACGTCAGTATTTCAAGAAAAAACACAAGTCGGCAAGAAAAGACGTCGAAAGGGCATTCGGGGTATTAAAGAAACGTTGGTCTATCATTAGACAATCGGCTCATTTTCAACAAATGGATAAGTTAAGAAACATAATGTACACTTGCATTATCTTGCATAATATGATATTGGTGGACTCGGGTAGAGCAATTTGCCAAGGCGAATACAACGATGAGTCAGAGCCGATCTGTACACTAAACGACGATGAGAAACTTGCTAATTTATTAAAAACACGAAAAGGGAAACGAATTTCAGCCTTCGATCAGATTTGGTTGAACATCTTTGGAGTAATAAGCAAGATGACGGCGAGGACGACGACTAAAAATAGCTGTAATTTTTTTATATGTTTTGATATTTAATTTATTTTGTATTTTAGTATTTATTGTATTTTATTCATATTATTGTATTTTTTTTTATTATTGTATTATATATTATTGTATTGGATTTTTTGTTTTATGAAAAAAAAAAAAGAATAAAGGTTGGGCTTCGAAGCCCCCTCACCATAGAGGGGTATTATGCCCTGGGACTTCGATGCCTCCAGCGCCCACGTGGCGTTGACGTGACACTGTGAAGGGGCTTTGAATCCCCCCACCATAGCATACAACCTAAAAGGTTAATAGCAACATTTATAGAGTTTCAATCCCCACATAGTCTTCTAGTAATAAGACTAAAGGGTATAGATACCAGTTTGCTTTCCACTTTACAATGCTACGTGAGCGCCACATCATATCTCACTTCTTTTCATTATCTTTTACAATACCATGAAAATGGTTACCAATTAATCAATATACCACTTTCCTCCCTTTTTTAAATAAAATAACATTATTTATAAAACTAAAACTAATTTAATATAACTAAATAAATTGTGTGAATAAAAACAAAAGGACCGAACTCGACTCGTCACATACAATGCATTCTCTCCTTTTTAGGTTTTTAATAATATTGATATAACTAAAATAAAACATCTAATTATATATTATGTATAAAAAGAAATTTATGTTTCAAAAAATAATAATAATAAAAATAATAATAGTATAAATAATAATAATAATAATACTAGATTTTAATAATATAGTATAAATAATAATAATAATAATACTAGATTGGGTTTTGCGATTCAAAAAGGAGTAGCGGCGCAGCTTGTTGCCCGCTTGCCTTCTGTTTCGATGTAATCTAATAAACAATTATATATATAGAACTAGGTGATCTAAGTTGATGCATGGGTCATAATATAAATATAAAAAAAACACCCCAACTCCTTTCCATTTCTCCAAACACCCCACCAACTCTTCTCTATTTATCTAAACACCCTTGTCTTCTTCATCTCTCCCTCAATCTCAATCTATTCACAGCATCCTGCGCTCTCTCTCTCTCTCATAATACTTGTTAAGAAAAACAATTAAACAAAATATAAAAGCTTTAAAGGAGGAATGGAGCGGCAATTCTATCGGCATTTTTACCATCAAAAATTCACCGCGGCGCCGACGTGACTGGGGCGGTGTTCACCGCCAGCCACATAAGCTCCATCACCGGCATCCACACCTTACAGCCTAACTAATGACGTTTCTTGATTTCTTCAATAACGTCAAGTGTCTTGCCACTCTACCTGGAAGACTGGATGATTTTATAGAATTGTAACACTTGTCCTTGAACTTGTTCACGTCTTCCTCTTTTACCCATTCATTTGGCTAGTTGTCAACAGGTTACCGTGTTCTTCTCCCTTTTGTCTTAGCATTTGGCATTCGTTCAGCATCAAGATTGATCCTATGTCCTCAATTGTGTTAGAAGCATCATCATCACTGAGGTGAAACTAATGTGCTATATCCCCAAAGCAAAGCTAGTGTCTTACTCCTCTTTGGTCGAAAGGGGACCAACTTGTACCAATTTATAAAAACTAGTCTTTTGAATGTTAATTTTTTTTTAAGAAAGAATAGTCGATAAAGGCTAAAAATTTGAAAATAAAAACATTTTCTTATAAAAGTTACCGTTTTAATAGTTTAAATTTGAAAATTTTTTATTTATTTTATTTGGACACGGCCCACTCTTTCTTGTGGCTTTTGGTTCGAAATCACGTACCTTAATCGTCCGGGCATCTCTCATAACACGGGTCATCCACTTCTTGCTCCTGTATGTTCTACGGGTGTGTACATTGTGGCTGTTAGTATTTTTATATGCAATTGGGCCAAAATAATTTTTTTTGAAAAGCCAAATATATTTAAAAAAAAAAAGAAAACCAAAGAGTAACCACTTGTAAGAGATAGGGGTGCAAACGAGCCGAGCTATTCGCGAGCTACTCGAGATCGGCTCATTAAAAAGCTCGATCGAGCCGAGCCCGAGCCCAAGCTTGAGCCTAAAAGTAAGCTTGTTTAATAAACGAGCCCGAGCCCGAGCTTCACTTCTTGAGCTCGAGCCGGCTCACGAGCCTGTAATTTATATAATTTTTAAAATATATATTTAATAATTATTAATTAATATATATAATCTTATGAAAAAATAAATAAAAATAACTTAATAATATATATTATTTTTTACATAAAATTATAATAGAAAAAAAACATATGAAAATAATTATAATTATATAAAAAATAATTGATAAATAGTAAATGAGCCGAGCTCGAGCTTTGAAAATATAGCTCGAAACGAGTCGAGCTCGAGCTCTGTGTAAGTTAAACGAGCCAAGCTCGAGCCCAGTCGAGCTCGGGCTCGGCTCGGCTCGTTTGCACCCCTAGTAAGAGGCAAGTAGCCCGAGAAAAGGAAAAACAAAAAACCTAAACAACAAAGTTTATAAAGGGAAATTAACCAAATTAAACCGACACCACTTCTTCCGGTCGAGACTAATCCTTTTGCTACTTTCTTTCCCATAAGAAAGACGCCAAACACCATGTTTGTGTATTATCCAGGGACGAATCCTGTAATTTACCAGTCTTGTATTATATTTATAGTGTTCGTAGGCTTTATAAATAAGACTCGATTGGCCCGGTTTCATTGGCGCCGAAGCTACTCAAATCGCTAGCCAATGTCCCTTTAAAACTCGTTGTATAAGAATCAGAATCCAGTTCCGAAGGTATACACCATTCATTCATCTGTTCCAACTTTTATTGTAATCGTACATATATATATATATATATATAGGGTTTAGATGATACACTTGTACGATTATTTTGTAGAATTAGTGTTGTAATTGATGCTATTATGAATCATGTGTTTGCAATTCCTTCATATTTAACCGTTAATTCTTATATATGGTTTTGATGTTTCGCATAGTGAAATTTTCTAGAAAATTAAATCAATCGCCATTGTAGGTAGGTTTCGGTTTAGGGCTGTAAACGAACCAAATGTTATGTTAGCAAACTGTTCGGCAGGAATATCCGATCGTTTGATAAATGAATAGACATGAACAGATGGCATGCTTGTTGATTGTGTTCATGAGCGTTCGATAATGTGCCCATTTATGTTCGTTAATGTCCGTTAATGTTTGTTTATTTTAGTATAATTTTTAATGACTTTTCTAATCTTAGCATATACATTTAAGGAAAAGTATTAACTGCAAAACAAAAATATGCATGAATGTTATGTGATTAATTTATATGTAAGTAAGCATATGAATATAAATGTTAAGAAACACCAACACAAACTTGGTTAACGAACCGAACTATTGACACCGACCATTTTTGGCTAGCCAGATCAGTTAAAAACATTGTTTGTGTTCATTTGTGTTCGTGCATGAACCGTTCACAGACAAGTTCTTTTTCTTAATGAAACGGACAAGAAATTTCGTTCGGTTAGGTGTTCGTGAACCATTTGCTTGTCACAATAAAAGCTTAATAGACGAACATGAGACAGGCGTTGTTTGGTTCGGTTCGGTTCGTTTACAACCCAAGGTTTCAGACCATATTCATATTATAGCCTTATATAGTTATATGTGAGCAAAAAGATTTAATATTTGAAACTCTTGAAGTCCAATGAAGCATTCCAAGGATCCTTTTGAAGTAGCATTTGAGGAAATAGACGATTCGCCACCTGACACACCCTACACCAATGATGCCACTGAAGCTCAAACCATGGCAACACAGTTAACCATCAACTCACAAAGATATGATGTGGAGAATAACATCAATTCTTTAAACCAGCCTAGAAAAGCAGTTAAGCTATCATCAACATCTGCAGCGGCTAATAAGAACAAAGAAGAAGACGATGATGAAGAAGAAGAGGAAAACATGGATGTTGAACTCGGAAAGTTTTCATCCACAGGGGACCCTGATAAAATGGCCAAGATGCAGTGAGTTTAAACTTTAATGCCTAACTTTATATACACTTGCATTGTTTGATAATTGATAATGGTTTTTCACTTATGTTGCAGATCAATATTATCTCAGTTTACCGAGGAACAAATGAGTAGGTATGAATCTTTTAGAAGATCTGGATTTCAGAAAGCTAATATGAAAAGGGTATGTAAGTGCATGGTGAGTTGAGTCATGACTCACGGATCAAAATGGAACCTAACATTTGTTTGTTATTTGGTATGAATGCAGTTGCTAGCCAGTATTACAGGAAGTGCCAAAATTTCATTGCCGATGACGATTGTGGTATCTGGAATTGCAAAGATTTTTGTTGGTGAGCTTGTTGAAACAGGTACAGTCACAATTATGTGCACTTGTGTGACATATGCTATCATACAACTTAAATGAGTAAATTTTTATTAGCATAATATGAACATATGTATATGCGACATTGCAGCGAAGACAGTGATGACTGAGAGAAAGGAGATGGGCCCAATCAGACCGTGTCACGTTCGTGAAGCGTACAGAAGGCTTAAACTGGAAGGAAAAATACCTAAAAGATCCGTCCCAAGGCTCTTTCGGTAGCGAAGCCGAGCTAGTCATATCTGCAACAGTTTTGGTTTTGACTTTTCTTACATCATCATAGATATTTTTGCTGACTTTTTGGGGAAGAGTATGGTCAGAAATCATTTTGGTGGTTTACCATATTAATAAGTTTTGGTATTGTTCCTGATTTGTGGGGCTTATTTATATATGATAATAAGAAATGTAGATATGACAAATGGGTTCGTTTTTTTAGTTTTGAAATGATATATAATTTTTTAATGTTTGACTTTTCTTTTAATCATAACTGTGAAATTAAGTGTAAGATATTAGCATCTGTGTCACTATTATTTATATTGTTTTAGATATGTATTGGTATTTGCATGTTTAACGAGTCATTGTCATATGTATCTTGTTTAAAATAAGGATGATACAATGAATATCATCAATGATGGAATGTAGAAATGTTGACCAAACTAACGAAACTAAGCTGCCTATTTAGTGAGTGTTATATCATAGTGAACAAAGTTGGTTGATAGATATAAAGCAGAAGCATTATCAGTTTATCACAGAGCATGAGCATATGAGAAAGGGCATTTACTTGTAAAAATATGCTGTGAACGCTTAATCTAGGGGAGCCAGCATGGGATGTCTGCAAGGGTTCTTATTCAACTTCGAACAATGACATGAGCCAACATAGTATTGCTGGATGTTGATCTTCTAGATCTGCTTAATCACTTGCACATAATGAAGTGAGATGCAGTGTTAGAGCTTGCATGATTAAGAGAAGGGATTTGTTGATAAGCGGGTGAGAACTTATGCTGCAAGAGCAATATCAGGTCTGGTTATGATGTAGGAGGTGAGTTGGTCACATGTTTTTTTAGGATTTAATTTCATAAATGTAGCCCTTTTTTGTGTTGATTTAGTGTCAAATTTGTCAGAAGTGGAGTTACAGCCTACAGGTATACTTTTGGCATCCAGTGATGATTTACTCTTTGGTGATCAAGATTAGGTAAGAATGTTAAATTATTTCATATGGGTGCTTCTTCCACATTAAACCCTTGAGGGAAGTCTATTGATTAGATATGTTGATGCAAGAATGTAGGAGCCCCACAAATGAGTTGGAAAGTTTTGTTGAATGTGAAGTAACTTGGCCATTTCTATAAATCGTTTGTGTTGTTTATAAGTGCGAGACTAACGCCATAAGCAAATCTCACATTAGTCGTATATAATAGAGATATTAGATCAAAAGGAATGCCGACTTTAAGTATCATTAACGTGTTTCAGGCGTTTTGATTGTGGATGAAACAATGTTAATATAGATTTTTGCATTCAAAAGTTTAAAACACTAAACCATGAGCCGGATTCATCTAAGCATTTAATTTTGTTTATTTTATTGAATCCTATATTGAACCTAGAAATACTTTCTAGGTCCGCTCATCGAACCGAACTCGTCCAGCTTAGCTCGCTTAAATGCTTAATTTTGTCTTTTGTCCTCTTAACTACCAAGTGAGTTTTCATAACTCCTTTTTCATCTTTTAACATTTTGGGGTGTAGCACGTTACGAAATTTTTTATTATTATTTCATGTTTCATGTTGTAAACCAAAATTCGCATATGTGTCTCGTATGTATTTGTTTCATATCATAATGCTTGTAAATTATGTTATTACGTGCTAGTTATTTAGTTTTTGTTGGTGGAAGTAACTCATATGCATACACATACTCATAGTAGGAGGGTTCGATGGGACGCATCTGCGCCGCCTAGTTCTTCAACTTATGTTGGAATGCATGGCGGTTCTTATCTAATACTCCTAGTAGGTTGGCGAATGTGGGTTCCTTAGTAGATTTGGCTTATGTCAAGTGAACATGAATATCATGTATTTATTTTCTTTTGCTTTATGATTGAAACGTTACATCTTGACTTGTGAATTTTATACTATTTACATAAGCAAAACTTTATGAATTGTCACCAACATTATTGTTGACAAAGTATATTATTTTAAGGGGGTGTTTGGCCTAGCTTTTATTTTTTAGCTTATGCTTATATTTCAAATGCTCTTATAGTTTATTTTATATCATTTGATAAGCTATTTTTATGTGTTTGGATTAGCTTATACTCTACAAGTTGATAAGCTCTTTTTAAGTGTTTGTGTTAGCTTTTTTTATTTAGCTTATGTTAGTAAAATGACCAAAAGGGGCATAGTTACATATTATCACATAACTTATATTTTATATGTATTTACTTTATTTTTATGAGTTATACCATCATTTTTGGATAAATTTATATCATATCGAGAATGACGTAAAACTTCTACAAAAACACATTAATATTCAATAAACATTCATTGAAAATTCGGGCCTACGCAATGCTTCATTGAAAATCCCAACTGACTCGTAAACAAAAATATTGCGTGTTTGTTTCAACCCGTAATGCGTTGAAAGATCTGAACATAACATTTTTAATACCGGTACATGAAGCCTAAAACTTCACAACAACGTCTCGGATGACCATTAAGTATTTCTTAATTAAAGACATTGCCACTTTAAATATGCATTAAACCACTCTCCACTAGTGTTAAGTTTGTTAAAACGGCCCATGGATTATGCTTTTCACGGGTTAATGTAAAAACGCCATTGAGCCTATCGATCTAGTCGTAATACCGACGTTTAGTTCGTGATCAATCAATACATTAAAGGAATACTTTATTGATGAATACGTTAATGAAGATACATTAATGGAGGTCTAGAGATAATTCGGCATGGTAACATTACTTTAGACATAATTAGGCATGGATCTCTAGGAAATTCTCTATGGAAGACCTATTTATAGGCAGGTCTCATTCGTTATACTGTATTAACGAATGAGGCTTCTCATTCGTTAGAACAGTACTAACGAACGAGTTTTCCTCATTGTGAATGAACCCTCCCCCCCCATTCGCTAAACACCCTTAGCGAATGGGTATACCTTAACGAATAGCCCTAGTCTTTAACGAATGAGGCCACATTCGCTAAACAAACTTAGCGAATGAGCCTTTATACATTAAATATAAAGACTAAACTACCCCTATCCTATTCGAACAGCTGCGGACACCAAATCTGTACACTAACAGACTCCCCCTTTTTCATAGTTGTCGAATGCTTTCCAATACTTTAGCTTCTAATCTAACGTCGAATATGTTAACATCAAATACGTTAACGACGAATATGTTAAAGTTGAATACTTTAAGCGTGAATACTTTAACTGCAAATCATCAGCTGCAATACTTTAACTCCCCCTTGGCTGATGATTTTCGGGCTTGTGCAAACAGACAAAATCTAACTCGTTGTAAGCAAACCAATAACTTGTAGCTACTCGTATCAGATCTCCCCCTCAAATAAGCATGTCCAATCCCGATCATCCAACTGGCATATGATATGGTTCAATCAAATGACTCAATTAGCAGCAAGTCATCGGCTATCTGTCAGCACTGGTAAAGAAAACATATCTTCACATTTGACCTCGTCACACATCTTCATGAACAACCTGATCATTCAACATCTTTCACTTCAGTTTTTGTCACACCCCAACCTAAGGCGGAAATGCCGGGGCGTGAGCATGATTGCTCATAGCTCGAGTTAACTATCATACAATAATGGTGACAATATCTAATAATTTATTTTATTCCAAATAAAACAATAATATCCAAAAATAGCAAATAAATTCCAACAATATTCCATAACAAATAAAGAAATAATCCAGGTTAAAATTTAAGTAAATTGTCTTTATGATTTCCTAAAGTCTCGACTAGCAATCCAATACTTCAAGTCCTTAGTTCATGCGAAAACCTGCATATACGTAGAAAATACAATAGGTTTGTCAACAATAATGTTGAGTGAGCAAGTCATTAAGTTTTGTAATAATGTATAATATGAAAAGATAGCAAAACGTAGGTAAAGCGGTAAATAAACCAAACCAATGAGCAAATAAGTGTCAAGTAAACCATTGCCAAGAGAATCGGGCGCCGGTTACAACTAAACGGTCGTATGATCATACTATAATGAGAACATGGTGGACCTCTCCGAATGCGCAAATTAAACAAGTAATGAATTAGCAATTTAAGTCTAGCAATTCACACACAATACAACGTTTGTTAATGATTAAGATATGTATAATATGAAATACTATAAGTACGTATAAGCCCCAAAAACGTTTGAAAATATGTGAAAACGGGGGAATCACAAAACTCACCTTAAAGATTAAGCGAGTTAATAAAATATCAAAAATAAATAAGAGGTCTTCCGGTTAACGCGCCGAACGAGAATATCCAACAAAACCTAAAACTTAGCAGTATGAAAGTATAAGAAAAAACAAACCTAACGCCGCTGGAATCAATCCAAACGGACGAGTAGAACTCAAGTTATGTCAATTTTAGCGGTTATATGAGTCGAGTCTGACCAGAATCCGAACTTCGAGTCGGGAGTCGGGTTTTGGTTAGAACCGTTAAAATTTTATTTCGAGAAGAAAAGTCTTCTGGACCGAACGTTGAATCCGACCAGAATTATGAGAAAACGAGAAGTCAAACAGATTGACTATTTTGCCCTTTTTCGGTTTTTAAAGCGATTGACCAGCCAATACCCTTCAATCTCAGAAATTGATTGAAGGTTATCGACTAGGGAATGTTTATGAACGAAAACTCAGTTTACAACTTACCCGGAATGTGAACGAACAACGAGATATAACGAGTCAAAGGTCCTTGGACTAGCAAAGTCAACCGGTTATGAACGGTTCTTCAACAAAAACACCAAAAACCAAAGAGAATTGAGATGAGCAGCAGGTATGACGGCTGGAGGATGATGATTAGGTGGTGTAAAGTTTTGTGCCAGGGTTTAAGGCTTGTTTATATATAAAAACATAAACCGAACTAATTTTAGTCTTTTTGGCCCGTTAAGCATGTAAATATGTTTTAATGAAAGAATCAAGGAATATAATCATAAAGATTCATTCTTGGGCAGTAAATAATGAATTAGGACTTGTATCTTGACTATAATACATTTACTTGGTCCTTACTTCTTGCGATTCATGCTTAAAATAACCGATTTTATGCCATAAACGAGCTAATAAACGAAAACGAACTAAGATTTATCGGGAACTGACTGTGCAGCAGCACTGACCAGCTTTTGGACCACCACCGCACGGTGCTCCAGCGTCCAGGTGGGTCAAGTTTCAGCCGTTGACAACTTTAGTCGCTAATGTTTGTATTTTGGCCATTTTATGAACTTTTTAAGATATAATTAGGATTTAAACAATGAGTAAACATGAAGGGCTTGATGTGAATATATAGAAACTAGATAACTCATAATGCAAGGTTTTTATTAAATATTAGGATCCGAAATAGGTTCATACAATGATAAAACGAAATAGCCAAATACGAAAAAAAAAACCCGAAATGTTACAATATCCCATACTTTTAGGAATTTCGTTTCGAAATTAGAGAATAGCTGTAGCGAATAGATGAGGATACTTCTCCTTAATTTGATCTTCATGTTCCCAAGTAAACTCAGCTCCTTGCTTCGATTCCCAACGAACCTTGACTAACGGTATACGACTACGCTTAGTGACATTATCCCTGTGATCCATGATCTCAGCGGGTCTTTTAACGAAATGCATAGTCTCCTCAATACAAACTTCATCGAGCAGTATTTGGAAATTACCCTCGGCAAGACACTTCTTCAAATTTGAAACATGAAATACCGGATGAATATTTGAGAGTTCCGATGGAAGATCAAGTCTATAAGCAACAGGACCAATACGCTCAATGATTTCAAAAGGGCCAACGAAACGAGGAGATAACTTCCCTTTCTTTCCAAATCTCACAACACCTTTCCATGGAGATACTTTGAGTAGGACACGATCACCAACATTAAACTCAAGAGGTTTTCCTACGCTTATCCGCATAACTCTTTTGACGACTACGAGCAGCGAGTAGATTTTGGCGGATTTGAGCAATACGATCAGTCGTTTCTTGAACTAACTCCGGACCAGTAATTTGAGATTCACCAACTTCATTCCAACAAATAGGAGAACGACATTTTCGGCCATAAAGAGCTTCGAAAGGTGCCATCCCAATGCTAGAGTGACAGCCATTGTTGTACGAAAACTCAATAAGCGGTAAATGAATATCCCAATTGCCCTGAAAATCGAGGACACATGAGCGAAGAATATCTTCTAGAGTTTGAATCGTACGCTCAGCTTGACCATTAGATTGCGGATGGTAAGCAGTACTAAGATCCAAACGAGTTCCCGAAGCGGATTGGAGAGATTTCCAAAAACGGGAAGTGAAACGACCATCTCTATCGGAGATAATGGTTAATGGAGTTCCATGATGACAAACAATCCTTTCAACATAGACATGTGCCAATCGATCAACCGAATACGTTTCTTTGATGGGAAAGAAATGAGCAAACTTCGTCAAACGATCGATGATTACCCAAATACTATCATGTTGCTTTCTGGTAGAAGGAAGCTTAGTAATAAAGTCCATAGCAATATCTTCCCACTTCCATACGGGAACGGGAGGTTGCTCGAGCAAACCATAAGGTCAATGATGCTCGGCTTTGACTTTAGAGCAAGTGAGACATTTTGCAACGTAGAGAGCAATGTCTTTCTTCATTCCGGGCCACCAACAGACGGAACGAAGATCAGCGTACATTTTATCAGCACTGGGATGTACGGAATATCGTGATTTATGAGCCTCGTCCATTATGAATGTGCGAAGGTCATCATGATCGGGAATCCATAAACGATTAAGAAAATAAAGTAAACCATTGGGCTTGGTTTCCAATTGAGATTCCGCACCACACTACATCTTGTCATACATATTGCCTTCAGTGACAGATTTGTGTTGCGCGTTAAAAACACGCTCTTTGAGATCATTTTGAACGACAACACACGTAAGCAACACGATTTGACTTGTTTCTTACGGCTGAGTGCGTCGGCCACGACATTCGCCTTACCGGGATGGTAGTGAATCTCTCAATCATAGTCGCTAAGCAACTCGGCCCAACGACGTTGTCTCATGTTGAGTTCCTTTTGATCGAAAATGTGTTGGAGACTCTTATGATCGGTAAATACTACGCATTTGGTACCATAGAGATAATGTCTCCAAATCTTCAAGGCGAATACGACGGCACCAAGCTCGAGATCATGCGTCGTATAATTCTTTTTGTGAACCTTGAGTTGTCTCGAAGCATATGCTATAACCTTGTCTTGTTCCATGAGAACACAACCTAGGCCTTGGTTAGAAGCATCACAGAATACGATGAAATCTTTAATACCTTCGGGAAGGGCAAGAATAGGAGCATTGCAAAGTATGTCCTTTAAAGTTTGAAACGCTTCCTCTTGCTTTGACCCCCACTCGTAAGGTTTACCCTTATGTGTAAGAGCGGTGAGGGGCAATGCAGTCTTCGAGAAGTTACGAATGAAACGACGGTAATATCTCGCCAAACCAAGAAAAGAACGAACTTCGGTGGGAGACGTTGGTGTCTTCCAATTCTTGACGGCTTCAATCTTTGCGGGATCGACATGGATACCTTTGTCGTTAACAATATGGCCCAAAAATTGAACTTCTTTAAGCCAAAACCCACACTTCGAAAACTTGGCATACAATTGTTCCTTCCATAGGAGGTCAAGGATAGCATGTAGATGCTCTTTGTGATCGTTTTCGGATTTTGAGCAGATCAAAATTTCATCGATGAAAATAATTACGAATTTGTCCAAGTATGGTTTACACACACGGTTCATGAGATCCATGAAAATCGCGGGTGCGTTAGTTAGCCCAAAAGGCATAACACAAAATTCGTAATGCCCATATCGAGTACGGAAAACAGTCTTGGGTGTGTCATCTTCATTAACGCGAAGTTGATGATAACCCGAACGGAGATCGATCTTCGAGAAGCAAGCGGCTCCTTGAAGTTGATCGAAAAGATCGTCGATACGAGGGAGCGGGTAACGGTTCTTGACGGTAAGCTTGTTGAGTTCACGATAGTTGATGCACATGCGAAATGATCCATCCTTCTTCTTCACAAATAAAACAGGTGCGCCCCAAGGAGACAAACTCGGGCGAATGAAACCCTTATCGGAGAGTTCTTGGAGTTGACTCGAAAGCTCTTGCATTTCAGACGGTGCAAGACAGTAGGGTGCTTTAGCAACGGGATTAGCTCCGGGTACGAGATCAATGCGAAACTCGACTTGACGAACAGGAGGAAGTTTAACAACATATTCGGGAAAGACGTTGGGAAAATCACGCACAATAGGAATATCTTGAATCTTCTTTTTCTCCTTATCTTTCTCCACCATAAGCGCCAAAAAGGCAACGTACTTCTTACGCAAATAACGTTGAGCTTGAAAGCACGACATGAGATTAAGCTTAAAAGCAGGCGTATTACTGAAAACTTTAAGAATACGACCATCTTGAAGAGGTATACGAAGGTACTTATCAAAACAAACGACCTCGACGTGATTTAAAGTCAACCAATCCATCCCAACTATGACATCGAAACTCCCCATTTGCATCGGAATAAGATCTATACGGAACATGACCTTATTAAGAACTATGACACAATCCCGAATAACCGAATCGATAGTAATTGAATTCCCATTAGCTACTTCTACGGTAAAAGGCTTAGACAACCTATCCCAAGGCTTCTCAATAATGTATGCAAAGTCTAACGAAATAAAGCTCTTATCGGCACCATTATCGAATAACACGGAAGCAGAATGGTTATTAATAGAGAACGTACCATTCACCACATCACTTGAGCTTTAGGCTTGATTCGTATTCATCATGAAGGCACGACCATTCGAACCTTGAGGAGTTGGTGCAGCTTGATTAGTCGGAGGGGCTTGAATAGCAGGGACTTAAGCAGTAGCAGTCGGCGGAGCCATAAGTTGCGGAACTTGAGGAGCATAGGTATGATGTGCAAAGCTTTGATGGATCGGGGGTTGGTAAGTTTGGACTTGGTAGGCTTGGCCAGTGTAATACGGTGCGGGAACAACTTGGGCTTGGTGAGCATAATACGGTGGAGGCATCACATGGGCTTGATTGGCACGGGCTATCAATGGGCACATATTGCGGAGATGACTAGGATCTACACATGGTAGCAAGCACAAGTATTTGGAACACCGGCTTGAGCTTGAGGGTTATTAGCAGCTCGAAGAGCAGATGGTGCGGGTTGTTGAGGAGCGGCACGTGCATTTGGAGGTACACGGCAAGTGTTGGCAAGATGCCCATAACGATTGCACGAGGTGCAAAGACGGCAAGTGGTTGATGCGGGATGATGATGGTTATAGATTGAGCACAAAGGGTGCGGTCCATTATACGGCTTCTTGTTGGTTGCACTTTGGTTTTGAGATGGGTTGGCGGAGTTTGGTTAACGGAATACAGCAGCAAACTCCTTGTCGATTCTAGTAGTCGAACGGCGATCATGAGAAGTAGATGAACAACATGGATCACAATGATGAATTCTTAGGGAAGACATTTTATGAGAACCACAGATGAAACCTACCGAGATGATGGGTAAGTTGTGTAAACGAGTCAATGAAAGGCAATGAGTAAATGTGACTAATACGTGCTAGTAATTGTCATGACTTGAGGCCAAGTCGTGATTTAAAATAATGTGATTAACTTTGAGATAGTTAATTAATTAAAATGTTTATTTCAAGTTTAAAGTGTAAAATGTTATTGGGTTGGGCTTTTTATGGGCTTCCCATGGCAGCTCAAAACTCAAAATAAATAACGAATTAAATCAAGTGAGTTGGCCTCCCATGAGCTTTCCATGGCAATTTGAATGGCCCAACTAAATCATGAAATTAAGCTTCGGGAATTGGGCCTCCCATGAGCGTTCCATGGTAGTTTAAATGACCCCAATTACATAACGGGACTTAAATATTGAGAATTGGGCTTCCCATGAGCGTTCCATGGCATTTTATTGGCCCAATTAAATAACGATTAACAAACAATTTGAGTTGGTCGGCCCATGAGCGTTACATGGCATTTTAACTGACCCAACTAATTAACGAATTATCAAATCAATGGAGTGGGTCGGCCCATGAGCGTTACATGGCATTTTAATTGACCCCACTAAATATCGAATAAACGAATGAAAAGAATAAGTAGTTGGAGTATCTCGTGAACCACCACGGTGATATCCCCAACCAAATATCGAATTAAAACGGGTTGTAAAATGAATAGTTGGAGTGCCCATGGATTGTCATGGATTTTCCACCCAACTAACATTTAAAACTAATTTAAAACACAATTTTGGAAAGTTTACGAATTTAGCCACGAACCACCGTGAATTCGGTTTATAAAAAAGGAATGCAACCGTTGATCGGTCACGTTTGATTCACTTAAGGTACGGCGATATGACATATTTTCCAGCTTTGGCCTAGGGGCTCGAATACTGTGGTCAGGTTATCCTCCATGTAAGAAATAGCGTCTTACCTTGGGTTCTCGGAACAGGTTTGCCAAGGCCCGACTCACAGTTATCGTACCCCTTACAGTTACTACCGAACATGTCATACCATACCCTAAGGAGAGGGAGTAAAAACAAATCTTGGGAATTCTTAAGGAATTTCCCAAATTAAAAATACAATCTACTAAATATTTAAATTTTTTTTAAAGATTTGGAAAATATTTTGAAAGTGAGGCATATCCTTAGATTTGGTGTGTGCAATAATTACCAAAAATAAAAGATCTAGTGAATATTTATTTAAAAATAAAAGATGTAATAATAACTAACTACCTAAATAAAAAGATATCATATATAATTTCCTAAAGTAAAAGATATAGCTAACAAATTACCTAAATTAAAAGATACAATGAATAATTACCTAAATAAACTAGGAGCAATTAAGGAGCAGTTAAACAGTTCAGATAGGCAAGTATAGGGTTCCTAACATATGACTAGGACAATTTCTAACCACCTATCTTAAACGTTCGGCTCTGATACCAATCTGTCACACCCCAACCTAATGCGGAAATGTCGGGACGTGATCATGATTGCTCATTGCTCGAGGTAACTATCATAAAATAATTGTGACAATATCTAATAATTTATTTTATTCCAAATAAAACAATAATATCCAAAAATAGCAAATAAATTCCAACAATAATCCATAACAAATAAAGAAATAATCCAGGTTAAAATTTAAGTAAATTGTCTTTATGATTTCCTAAAGTCTCGACTAGCAATCCAATACTTCAAGTCCTTAGTTCATGCGAAAACCTGCATATACGTAGAAAATACAATAGGTTTGTCAACAATAATGTTGAGTGAGCAAGTCATTAAGTTTTATAATAATGTATAATATGAAAAGATAGCAAAACATAGGTAAAGCGGTAAATAAACCAAACCAATGAGTAAATAAGTGTCAAGTGAACCATTTCCAAGTGAATCGGGCGCCAGTTACAACTAAACGGTCGTATGATCATACTATAATGAGAACATAGTGGACCTCTCCGAATGCGCAAATTAAACCAGTAATCAATTAGCAATTTAAGTCTAGCAATTCACACACAATACAACATTTGCTAATGATTAAGATATGTATAATACGAAATACTATAATTACTTACAAGCCCCCAAAACATTTGAAAATATGTGAAAACGGGGGAATCATAAAACTCACCTTAAAGATTAAGCGAGTTAATAAAATATCAAGAATAAATAAGAGGTCTTCCGATTAACGCGCCAAACGAGAATATCCAACAGAACCTGAAACTTAGCAGTATGAAAGTATAAGTAAAAACGAACCTAAAGCCGCTGGAATCAATCCAAACGGATGAGTAGAACTCAAGTTATGTCAATTTTAACGTTTAAACGAGTCGAGTCTGACCAGAATCCGAACTTCGAGTCGGGAGTCGGGTTTTGGTAAGAACCCTTATAATTTTATTTCGAGAAGAAAAGTCTTCTGGAACGAACATTGAATCCGACCAGAATTTTGAGAAAACGAGAAGTCAAACATATTGACTATTTTGCCCTTTTCGGTTTTGAAAGCGATTGACCAGCCAATACCCTTCAATCTCAGAAATTTATTGAAGGTTATCGACTAAGGAATGTTTATGAACGAAAACTCAGTTTACAACTTACCCGGAATGTGAACGAACAACGAGATATAACGAGTCAAAGTTCCTTGGACTAGCAAAGTCAACCGGTTATGAACGGTTCTTCAACAAAAACACCAAAAACCGAAGAGAATTGAGATGAGCAGCAGGTATGACGGCTGGAGGATGATGATTAGGTGGTGTAAAGTTTTGTGCCAGGGTTTAAGGCTTGTTTATATATAAAAACATAAACCGAACTAATTTTTAGTCTTTTTGGCCCGTTAAGCAAGTAAATATGTTTTAATGAAAGAATCAAGGAATATAATCATAAAGATTCGTTCTTGGGCAGTAAATAATGAATTAGGACTTGTATCTTGACTATAATACATTTACTTGGTCCTTACTTCTCGCGATTCATGCTTAAAATAACCGATTTTATGCCATAAACGAGCTAATAAACGAAAACGAACTAAGATTTATCGGGAACTGACTGTGCAGCAGCACTGACCAGCTTTTGGACAACCACCGCGCGGTGCTCCGGCGTCCAGGTGGGTCAAGTTTCAGCCGTTGACAACGTTAGTCCCTAATGTTTGTATTTTGGCCATTTTATGAACTTTTTAAGATATAATTAGGATTTAAACAATGAGTAAACATGAAGGGCTTGATGTGAATATATAGAAACTAGATAACTCATAATTCAAGGTTTTTATTAAATATTAGGATCCGAAATAGGTTCATACAATGATAAAACGAAATAGCCGAATACGAAAAAAAAAACCCGAAATGTTATAGTTTTCACCCTCTCGATAACGTCTATCCCAAATTATCACTCTTTGAAGCTCTTCAGCACCCCATATGCTGGGATGCGCTATTGTTTTGGGCATATGATTCAGAGTTCCAACATTCGTTAATCAACATTGAACAGTCTCATTCTTCAATCAGATGACAAAACTAGTATAATCCTTAACAAGATCAACCCCTTCAACAGAAGCAATCTGCCGAATAATCGTAGCCAACATAGTCAGGATCAAAGTCCTTTAGAAAGAAGTAAACGGACAGACACTCATATCCCACATAGTCAAGTTTCAATCTTGAACAAATCAATCCAATATCGAAGAACAATTACAGTCTTGGACTCGGTCAAACGTAGCTTTACAATCACGAATTACCACCTGAATTGCAGTAATTTATCAAGAAATCCTTGCAAACGTAGGAAGATACTAATCGAATAACCTCTTTGAAATTTTTATCTCCCCATTTTCTTGACAAATTCGGCAAGGTCTTGAAAAAATCTTCTAAAATCTTTAATAAATGGCTCTTTAACTTAATCGGATACCCCCCCTCGGCCCATCGATATGCGTGAGAAGTCGGCCGGAAAATATATCATCAAAATTTGCAAGAAGAGTGTCCCGCATATTCGGAATATCCGAGAAAATTTTCGTTTAAGTAAATTTTCCGAAAATACATTTTTTTAATCCTCATACGTTATCCAAGTCTTCATTCGCTTGAACAATATAACATTCGTTGACTTCCATTCACATTCGTGTTACAATTAATGAATGGGTCTCATTTGTTAACACTAATAACGAATGTCCACATACGTTACATCCCTCATTCGTATGAACAGTGAACGAATAGGACTCCTTAACAAATGAAGCTCACATTCGTTAAACCTTTAACGAATGAGCTCATTCGTGAACACTCCGTTAACAAATGAGTTTAAATTGGCGAATGAATTATTGAATCGCCGGAAAAAGTAGTTACAGTCGCCGGAAAAACGGTTTTCTCGCCGGAATCTGGAAAACTCAAGTTTTAATAATGGTGGATTCATCAAATCACCACTAGATTACACACGAGAGCTCGAATTTCATTTAGGAACACTAATATATAATTCAGTTCATCAATTATCCACAGAATCGTCCGAAATCAAGATCAAGTTATATGATAAAATCCGATGAACACGAAGAACACGTATCACGAGCAACTTCCATCTCTGATACCAGTTGTAAAAACGCTATTGAGCCTATGGAATACCGATACGTTTAGTTCGTGATCAATCAATACATTAAAGGAATATTTTATTGATGAATACGTTAATGAAGATCCATTAATGGAGGTCTAGAGAGAATCCGGCATGGTAACATTACTTTAGACATAATTAGGCACGGATCTCTAGGAAATTCTCTATGGAAGACCTATTTATAGGCAGGTCTCATTCGTTATACTGTATTAACGAATGAGGCCCCTCATTCGTTAGAACAGTACTAACAAATGAGCCGTCCCCATAGCGAATGACCCCCAATTCGCTAAACACCCTTAGCGAATGGGTATACCCTAACGAATAGCCCTAGTCTTTAACAAATGAGGCCACATTCGCTAAACATACTTAACGAATAGCCCTAGTCTTTAACGAATGAGGCCACATTCGCTAAACATACTTAGCGAATGAGCCGTTATACATTAAATGTAAAGACTAAACTACCCCTTTCCTATTCGAACAGCTGCGAACACCAAATCTGTGCACTAACAATTAAAATGAACAATATGCATTAATATGCATTAATTACTAATTGATTTGTTAAAAATTAATAGGAGTGAGATGGAGTTAAATTGATTAAATCATTTCATTTGAGGGCAAATGGGTAACTTACACCCTTACACAAATAAGCGTCTTTAAATAAGCTAAAAAACCATCTTCAAATAAGCTTCTTCAAGTTAGCTTATATAAGCTTATAAGCATAAACTTAAAATGCTAAACCAAACACCAAACTACGCTTATTTTGTATTAAAAAAAAAAGCTGAAAAAGGTATAAGCATGGTTAAATAAGCTAGGCGAAACACCCCCTAAGCAAAGAGTCGCGGGTTTCGTTAAAAATAAGCTAGCTACTACCTTTTACAAAACCACCAAGCCGCCACCACCACCACCATCCCCGTCCCATATGGTGCCGGTAAGCCAAACCACCCATCTTCATCCATCAAAAAGGTTCCATAATTAACCAAGCTTACCAACTTCTTAGTGGGCTTTGATGATTATGTTTATGGACCTAGCAGTGACGCTAGGGTTGACATAAAGGCGTCCAATTACATCTCGTCGTTCAAAGAGCGACTTATACTTGAAGAACATAACTCGACCAATGAAAGAGTCGAGATGTTTAGAAGGAACTAATTAAGAAGAAGTTGCATTCAGTATTCACTAAATAAAGCGTGTTTGATGTTTTCTTTTTTGTGTGTCAAGTCTTTTTTTTAAATAGACCACTTGATGCTTCGACTAATCGAATATCAAGTAATGATATGATGTGTCCTTAGTTGACGAAGGGAAATTGTATATGTATAATATAGTATTGTGAATTAACGATGATTGTATGCTCAAACGGAATGAAAACATAATTCAAAAACAATTGTTTCGAAGATATAGATGATCGTTAATTTAATCACTTTCGTATATTAGCTACACTAATTTCTTAAAGGTTTTGATATTTCTTCTATCTTATAATATGTTTAAATTAGGTGGAGGTTTTGGATCATGTTTTGAAGGGTGTCATCTTGTTGTATATTAGCTACACTAATTTCTTAAAGGTTTTGATATTTCTTCTATCTTACAATATGTTTAAATTAGTGGAGGTTTTGGATCATGTTTTGAAGGGTGTCATCTTGCTTTATAGATTTGAAATGCTATCAGTCATTAGTGGAAGTGGTTCTTTCGGTTGGTAAAAAGCTAAAAGTATTTTAGATTGGTTTTGATCCGTCTGGATTGATGAAAAAATTAGTGGAAGTGGTTCTTCCGGTTGATAAAAAGCTAAAAGTATTTTAGATCGGTTAGATCCGTCTGGATTGATGAAAAAAAAAGATGTTATTGAGGTGATTATCTATACTACTTAATGGATTATTTGAAAAGCTCGGGATGATACAATTTTTTTTGTCAACCCAATGACAAAAGGAAACTATTTAACTCCTAATTGAAATTTTATTTGAGTTGGGTGGCGTGACTAAAAAGCAATCCTTAACATGTAATTGTACTTTACAAGTTAACCACCTATAATATACTGGTGTTTTACAATGAAAAAGATAGAATAAATCATAGAATGAAAAACCGGAAGGTGATTTAATACATAAAGCCAAGGGGACTCACACTCACTCAGTATTATGCATTTTCTAATAATCATGTCATAACTATAAAAAACTAAACAGACGAAGAAATAAAAACGAAGGCAAATATAAACTTTGTTCCCATCCCAATTAATTAATCGTACTAAACATTGACACGTATAGAGAGATTCACAATCATAATGATATTTCTATCCAATTCATATCAATTTTAAACAATTAAAATAAAGTGACAAGTAAACAACCGGCCCCCAGTCTGCCATTAATTTCTTCTCTTCAATTCAATCCTTGGTGATCTTAATTTATATATGGTGTTTGTTGAATTAAATAAATGAAAGAAGTGGTGAGGATTTAGAACAAGTAAATAATAAATGATTGTGTGTGAAAACAGAAAACTCAACGTGGCAGCATATGCTTTACTTTGCCCACCGCTTTCTTTATCCTTCTTGTCTCATCTTTAAATAATAACTATTTTATATGCTCGTGATATACGGATTGAAAAAATTATTACATTACATGTGTTCTTTTGATTATGATAATTTACTTCGATTGAATTTAATTTAATTTTTATTGTTAATTTATTTTGATTGATTTTTAATTTTCCATTTTGTACGGAAGTTGGTTTGTATTTTAAACTTATATGTTAGTTCATTCGCCTGCCTCCAACATATATTACACGGGTTTGTAATTGTATTAGCCATATTGTTTATTATAATCTATTTATTTATTTGTGTGAAAGTACACAAATAAATATACTCCCTACTCAAAACTAAAATTTAATGAATGTGATAGGGAAGATAAAAATGTTTACATTCAAATGCATCAACTGGCTTGTTAAGTGATACCTTTTCTGGTAGCACCAAATTCAGAGATAATTTGAACATAGATAGATAAATCAAACTCTGGAGCGATGTTGCAGCAAACATGAACAATTAATAAGTACAACTATATAGGATTGTGATTTTCTTTTCCTTCTCTTCTAAACTCTACTTACTATTTGAAAACTGATTTTCAAAGATTAACACCAGCCATCTCTTAAAAGACAACAATTTTCAAACTTTAATGTTTCATCTATTAATAAAAGTGTAACCTTCAAGTTTATTTATGTTAGCACGTTCACTTGAAGTTTAGTTTGATGATTGAAGGCTGGATAGTTGGACATTTAGGTTATTAGAAACATATATTGAAAAATTAAATTTCTTGTATTGTTATTTAATTTATGCCAAACTGTGTACTTCTGATTTAATGAAATGAAGTAATTATTTTGTCATATTAATAGCGTCATGAGCTCGAAATACGAATCCAAATATGTCATATACAAAGTAAAATTTTGTACTTGGATATACACATTCACATAGTTTCGTCAAAACTATATCTCCATACGTGACAATATTAGAAAGGTTGATGCTCAAACAATGTGTCTACAAATACAAGATTTGAATGAAAAACAACATATTTCTAGATTCTAAAGGACAAATTTGATCATTCTATTTGATAGCGTTCACTATATAGATTACCCACGCCATGTTGCGGGTCCATCATCGCTAGGGCTGTAAACGAACCGAACGAACACGAGCAAGGCCTTATTCATGTTCGTTCGTTAAGAAAATAATGTGTTCACGAACATTTACTGAACGAGATTTTATGTTCGTATTCGTTCATTAAGGAAATTAATGTGTTCACGAACGGTTCATGAACACAAACGAACACAAATAAAAAATCGACAGAGCCTAGAGATTGAGACCGATGTATACATCAATGTATAATGAAAGCCTGTAAACGAATCGAATAAACACGAACAATGGCATGCTCGTGTTCTCATTTAACTTTAAAAGAACACGGACACTTAGTCTAATAAATATATATGTTCATGTTCGTTTATTTAAAAATGGGCATTTGGTGTTCGTTTGTTTAAAATCTAAACGAGCATAATTAAACAAAGATAAACGAGCATGTATGAACAAATGTAAATGAACACAAATATAAGCAAACTTAAATGAACATAAATTAACAAATATAAAACATTTAAGCAGATGACCTATCCAAATAATATTTAATTATTTTCTATAATACATAAACGAGCATAAATAAGCAGACATAAACGAACATAAACGAACGTTCATGAACATAAATGAACAAACGGAACATGTGTTCATGTTCGTTCGTTTAATTAAACGAACACAAATTTTTGTTCATCTTCGTTCGTTTATTAAATAAAGGAACATAAACAAACTTCCCGTCGAACGGTTCATGAATAGTTCACCGAACGTTTGGTTCGTTTACAGGCCTAATCATCACAAATGTAAGACCCACAAATAAAACTGGCGAAGCCTTGTATCACCTTAGAAGATTTGAAACCTAGTACACATGCTCATGAGGGTATAATTTAACTATCACAGTCAAACAAATACAATAGCAAGTTCAATTAAAGAGTTAAGATTCATTCCAATAATAAACTTTTCTTAATCTAGCTCATTTAAATATAATCATTAGTAAAATTCAAGAAAGAAACAAGATAAAAAAATGTTTGTTATAAAATTCAAGAAAAAACAAGATAAGAACATATTTGTTTGTCAACCCACCCTATTTTGACGATTCTAGTCACATTTTTTGACCCGTCATCCAACCTGTCCATTATGCCACGTCTCTATACATGTCATCTTAGAAGAAGTTCACGTCATCTGATGGTGGACCTTTTCGAATCTTTTCTTGAAGGATTAACTGCTTTGGCAAAACCATTTGCGTTCCTTTTCCATATTCTGAAAAAAAATACCTCTCTAGCGCCATCTGCAACGAATAAAAACATGTACGCGCTTTAAAAACAATTACAACGCATTTATTTTAATCATAGGTCACATTTTGTAGTTCAACCAAAAAAAAAAACAGATAAAAAGTTGAGAAGATCAAGTCTTACCATGGAAATATTATTCACTTATCAAACAAGTCATAAATTTACAAAAGAAAAAAATATTAGATCAAGTGAAAAAGATTTATACATGTTGATCATATGAACGCATCCGTAGAGGTTCTGTGTTCGTCTTGCAAGCATACTCTCCAACCCCTACATTCATATAATAAAATATATTCAAACTGCAAGTATCCACGACTAAAACAAGATTAGAATAAACTTTTGGAGATTAAGCCAACAAAATTTTATATCAAATTTCCATATGAAAAGTAAAATGTAACGCTTTTATTTGGGACTTGAACCGTAAAATTGATAATTTTATACCTTTCTGCGGCTCGAATGTCGATCCTACCAGCAACACTACGAACTTTATTGGATTGTGGTGTCTCTTTCCGTCTGATGAAATGGGCAGCCCGACAATAAACTCATCTACCTCTTATTTACAAAGTATACACAAAAATATTCATGGCCATTGCATATAGCTGTGACTTTGTTATACAACGATAATAATTCTTGTCAAAATCATAGGTGAAAAAGTACTCAGTTGACCATTAAAAGTCAAACATTAACTTCATGGAGTTAAAAAAAATGCTGTACAAACTCAGCCTTTTGAGTTTTGACACTCTTTGCAATGTTATCTGATCTCCCTCTGACCCTAAAAGGTCAACGTTTGACTTTTGAAAGCCAAATTAGTTAATTCTTTGAATCAAAGTTGATCATTGTTGTTTTGATCCAAGTAAAAAGTTAATCAAAGTTGATCAAGGTTGTGGTCACCGAACCGAAACAAAAACCGACGGTTCGGTGCACTTTCCAGTTGAGATTATAAAGTGTTTCTCTACCCTAGTTTTATACCACAGTATTCCACCATTCCAATGCTTCTATTTACAAGGAATATGAATCTTCTCCTCTTATGTACACTTGCAGATGATGGCAATGGATTCAGTCTCTTTTAACTAACAAAGACCAACTATTGCACCTTTATTACCGTAAAACTCTTTAGGGCTATAAACCTTCAAGTCTTTAAAACTGCAGTCTGTATGTAATTTTAACTTTATTGCCTACTGGCCGGTGTGACAGATTTAAAGAGATATTTACTTTCTTTTGGATGCATGTTGGGGTTGGAAACATAAGCATGCATTTCTTCATCAGGTGTTACGCCCCACCCAGACAAGGGCTAAGCGTGACCCATTGATATCAACTTATTAGCATAAACATACTTTATTTATCTTATAAAAGTAATTTATTACAAGAAAGTTTTCTAAAACTTTATTACGTACAAACATAAATAAAACATGTTTTCTTCAAAGAACTTTTATTTAACTGACTTGTTTCTTCAACGGTTTCCTTATATCTTCCCCTTTTCTAGATTTCTGAAATACATGCTAAAAAAATATTTGTGTCAACATAAAGTTGGTGAAGTCACGAAAATATAAAATATGAATCAGTTTAGTACATCATCTCGTAAAGTACAAAGAAAACATGCTTATGAATCAATTCTTATTCCCGCAATAATATTTGCTCACATATATAATTTGTATGTCCAATTCACAGCATTCGTGTAATTTTGTGGGGTGGGGGCCGGTGGGGGGGGTGGTGTTGGTGAAGACCATAGGGAGACAGAGAGGTTGATTTTAGAATAATTTTACTAATAAAGAAAATATGTATTCAATAAAAAAATAATTAATATATTATATTATTGCAGATTACAAAAGTTTGATAGCGTAAATGAAAAAACCAAGTAAAAAATGCAAATAAAGAATAAATAGTGAAAGTCATTTCTCAAAAATACCAATCCATAATTTAGTTAACTAAAAAAAATTGTAATTTTCTCTTTAATTAATAATTAAATAAGACTTATAAAAGTCTAGATGCTAGAGATATTTTGTAAACTATGATTGCATTTAGGATCAATTTTGAATGGTTTGAATTTTATGATTTTGCCCCTTTCGACGGTATGCATAGATAGATTGATGGAAAATGAGGGCTACAATGCGGGACCAAACTCATATTCAAAGCTGTTATTTTTGTAGCATATGTGATTTGTCTCTTTAACCCAATTCAGTTCTGGTATTTTTGAAGACTTCGGATTCATGTGTTTTAATTTTGGTTTTTTTTGGGTATCAAATTGTGTTTTCTTTTTTGTTTCGATTTTGCGAGACTGATGGCGATTTTATGTTTAGATTTTATATCAAGTTGATGATTGGGTTTCGACTTTCGACTTCGCAATTTCTGTTGGTAGTGATCACCGACGATGGTGAACACTTTAGGCTACTTGATTACGCTAGGCTATTTTAGGTTTTATAGTTACTTTTTTTTTTTGGTTAGATATATGATTCAGTTTTATTTGTGTTCATCTTTGGTCATAGCTCCCAATATTAACAAAATGCCACAGATCAAGTTTATTATTCTTGTGGGCCTAACCCAAAACAAATGCCACAGCCCAACTTTATATGTCCACTTTCCCTATTTACGTTTTCATCAATTTTATTAACATTTTTCTTTGGGTATCAAAAGAATGTTTAGCTTAATTTTCTTTTATAGAATGGCTAATTCATACACTCTCTAATTCTACCTTTTAATCTACATCTTATGTCTATAGTTAGACTTGAACCCTTACCACTTAAGGAGGTACACATTTTTCTAACACCTTGATACCAATAGGCGAAAGACCCCTTTGTTGTGTGCCCCCCCCCCTCTCTTTATCATTGAGCTTGCAAACGGATTACTAAAAAATGTGCAAAACCGCTAAAAGCATATCTTTGTTGAAATTATAAGTATGAAGTTGCTAGATAATAATGCTAAGTGATTTTACTCATTTTAGTGTTATCAATTCTTTAGGCCGTTGAGGGAAATCCAAATCAACTTTGATGCGATTTAGGAGGTGTGAAATGTATGTTCGTTTTGAGACAAATCAAATTTCCGGCTCTATACGAAGGTTAAGAGGCAGTGTCGCAAGCGATGTCATAAGCAGATCAGTTACTAACGATCCGGACGATCCGTGGTTTGTGGGTGATTAATATAATCGAATGTTTAATATAGAAACCATCCCAGAATTAACTTTTACAGTGAAACCTGTGTTATCACTTTATGAAGCAGTGTGTTGTTTCAATAAAACGCTGTGTCTGTCAAAAGACTTCAATATTGTTCAAAATGTGTTGTTCCGAACACGCAAACCGGCCCACGCCAGACCGTCCCAGGCCCATCACATGAGATGTAAATCAGCCTCACTTAGCGACAAGGCGATAGGCGCTTAGGATCGGTTTCGAACCCACGACCTCTAGGTTATTGTTTCCAGTCTTACGCCCCCTTAACCAACTAAGCTACACGTGCCGTATTTACCTGGGAAGGGGATATTTTTGAAAAAAAAAATATCATTGCAAGACCTTGACTTTTCATATTCTAAACTGGACTTTTTTGTAACGAAAGAAATAATATATAAAAACAAAAAATAGTGGTACAGAAATAATGCAAAAAAGTTAAGAGTACTGACTTATAAAGAGGCCTTGGAGAAATTATCAATGCAAAAGGTTCAAATGAAGCATCAAAAAACACGTACTCTGAGCTTTATTTTCTTCTTCCTTAACATCTTTTCCAATGGTAATAAAGGAATGCTATTGCCTTTTGTAATCTGTAACACATAAAAAATACATGCTACCTTATAATATTCTGAATGCATTTTGGTTCACATGCAGGAACTTCAGGGGCAACTATTTCTGTTCAAGCTGGTCCAAACCCAAACGCGACTGTAACACTTGAAGGCACTGGTAATTTCCGGCTGATCAACGCAATCGACAAGAGGGTTTTGTGGCAGAGTTTTGATCATCCAACGTAGAGTTCGGTTTGCCCGATTGCAGGAGAGAGACAGATAATTTTAAACAACACGATGGAGAGTTTGATCCTGGCTCGACAAGTGCTACTGATAGCAACTCAAGCCTAAGCATTAGTGATTGTTTTGCTAAATGCTTGAATAATTGCAGTTGTGTGGGGTATAAAAGCCATACCACCAATGGAACTGGCTGTGATTTTTGGAGTGGAAGCACTAGTTTTTTGGTGTCTCCGCATGGATCTTCCGGCTCAAACTCTAGATCAAAGTATGTGATCAGTTCCCTAAATCTGACTAGTTCAGGTACAGGAACGAACGATGGAAAGAAAACCGGAAGAAATACGAAATGGATATGGATATGGTCACTCTTAGGTGCTTCTATTCCTTTTGGTTTTCTCTGCTTGTTTATCTTATGTAATTTTTTGAGGAAGAGAAGAGAAGCACGAGAAGGTATGGATATATTAGTGACATTAAATATACCTTTTGTTTTCATGTCATAGATGTTTCTTGTATTAAGTCATATATACTGATTGTAGCAAACGAGAGACGAAAGAGAGGTGAATCTTTTCTTGAACTAACAGCTTCGGAAAGCTTCAAAGGTGTGTATCAACTTGAAAGCAATACCAGCACAGAAAAAGATTTGTTATTGTTTAGCTTTAACTCTATCATGGCTGCCACGAGTGATTTTTCGGACGAAAATAAGCTAGGACAAGGTGGTTTTGGACCTGTTTACAAGGTGTTGTTACTTTTGCAGTAGCCAAAGTTTGCATAATGGTTTTCATTCTAACCCTCTCTAACGAAAATAGATAATTAATGTGAAATTACAATAACAGGGAACACTATGTGACGGGCGAGAAATTGCAGTCAAAAGGCTCTCAAGAGCATCAGGGCAAGGGCTTGTGGAATTCAAGAATGAGCTGATACTCATAGCCAGGCTCCAACATACAAATCTTGTCCGGGTTCTTGGTTGTTGCATTCACGGGGAAGAAAAGATTCTAGTTTATGAGTACATGCCTAACAAAAGCTTGGATTTCTTCCTTTTTGGTATGCTTGCTTGTACAGAATAAACTATGACTAGCTATTTCATTTCTTGATTTTCATAATGATAGTCTCTATTCTATTTTAGATGAAAGCAGAAAGGCTGAGCTGGATTGGTCAAGACGGTTTAACATCATTGAAGGGATTGCCCAGGGGTTGTTATACCTGCATAAGTACTCAAGAATGCGAGTTATTCACAGAGACCTAAAAGCAAATAACATTCTATTAGATGAGAATATGAACCCGAAGATTTCAGATTTTGGTATGGCAAGAATGTTCAAGGAAAACGAGACTGAGGCAATAACTAACAGGGTTGTAGTAACATAGTAAGTTTGCTCTTTTTGTTACCGAAAACCACAAAAATTGTTAGGAACAAAGCGACACGTAGCAGAACAGCACACAAGCGAGCACACACGATTATACACGTAGAAAACAGAAAATATATGATAAACACGACACAAGAATTTTACGTGGTTTTGTCCAAGCGGGGAACCTACATCCACGAGCTGTAAATAGGTTATTTCATTATTAGGTGCAAAGATTAAATTACAACAAGTGATATAAATAGACTTGATTAGAGTTTTCATCTTAGCCAACAAGAAACATAAATACGGGCCTAATTAACTTTATAATAACCCAACCCAATAGCTCCTCCATGTAATCTAAAATAAACCCAAGCCCAAAGGCTTCACCAATCCTAACAATCTCCCACTTGAAGCCTTTGCAAATCTACAAATGCTATCCAAGTAAACTCAAATCCAATAACTTCACTAATCTTCAATAATAGAAATTCATCAAGCCTCTAGTTTCAAGAACAAGCTAAAACTTCAACAACGAAAGTTTTCCTAGCTTTCAACTCACTGTGAACAAGCTAAGATTTCAACAATCCAATCCACCCATTGAAGCACCTAGCTCCAATACATTCATCACAGGCCAGTCATGGCAAAACCCACCAATGACACATCTTCAATCTCAACCGGTATCTACTTACTCGCACAACCGGCTCTAGAGACTTCTAGAAGAAAAAGCAGTCCCCATAATACAGCAAGCACCTAGGAGAAAATTTCCATTCGGAATTCCTGTCTAAAAACCCAGCGTCACTGTATAAATGTACTTGAACACCCCCGTTCTTCCATTGTTACGAAATCCCCGTCAAAGTTTAAACTTTTGTATGTGTTGGTACATGTGTGTCAGTAGTTCATAGTCTAGCATTTGTAATCGAGTCTGTAATGTAATTATGTTTTGAATTTGATTATTTATGTAAAGCGCGAAGTTGTCAACAAGTTCGCTATGGCGAACTTGTTGAATCAGCGAAGTTATTGACAACTTCGCCTGTGGCGAAGTTGTCGTGTTTATATACTGTTCAGCGAACAGTTTACGAGTTGGTCATTTTAGGGTTTGTTTCAGTTGTTTAGTGAACTTGTTTGTGTCATAGTCTGTAACAGTGACCTCGGGTCACGTGTTTGTTATCAATATAACGTGGTTGGTTTATTGCTTTCGTGTTCGATCTCTACATACTCTACACTCGTATCTACCCACGCAGGGATTCCGCACCTGCGTTGTTAGCGACGTCCCGTGTACGATCCGTCCAGGAGCCTACAATTGGTATCAAAGCCATCGGCTCGATTGTGAGGTTCGGGATTTCACGCGGGTGTAGAAACGTCTCGTTTGACCTTTTCGCGGGACGTGTTTTTGTTGGGATTGTGTTTTGCTCGTGCTTGACAGTCATTTTCAAGCCATTGCATTGATCGGAAACTGCTGGATTGACGAAATCAGATCTGAACAGTTTCCTTGTTCATCGGGCGAAGTTATCGTTCTTCGGGCGAAGTTACCATTCTTCAGGCGAAGTTGCCGTCACTGGAATTAGGGTTTTCGGCGAAGATATAAGGATTAGCGAAGTTAACCACAACTTCGCTTACCTCATAAGTTCGCCTCAGCGAAGTTATCCGCAACTTCGCTTCCCACCCAAGTTCGCTTAACTCCTAAGTTCGCTCATTCTAAGCGAAGTTATTTTTAACTTCGCCGGTTCAAGCGAATTTAAGGCCCAGCGAAGTTCTCTTTTCAGCGAAGTTAACTTTCAAGCGAAGTTATTCTTAACTTCGCCTACTGAGCTGTTTTAATATTTTATTATTATTTTCAGGTTTTTCAGGTTTTCGCAAGGATGTCGTCGATTAACATCTCCGATTTGGTCAAGATGGAAGTAGAAGCGGGGTCTGCCACTAAGGCCCCGAGGCTGATGAAAGGAACTGACTTCGTGGCATGGAAGGACAGATTCATCCAATACATCAAATACCAGGATGCCAAAATGTGGGTGTGCATCCAGGATGGATATATCCCTCCAACTATGCAATACGAAGGACGTGATGTGGTTAAGAAGTATAGCAAAATGGAGGACGAAGAAAAGAAAATGTATGAGGCTGAGAGTAAGGCCCATGCAGCTATAACAATGGCACTTCCTCAAGAGGTTCTCCATACGTTCCGAAAGTACACTTCTGCGAGAGAGCTTTGGGATGCTCTTGAAAATAGATTCGAGGGGAATGTGGGTATCCGTGCGTCAAAGATCAAACTCTTAAAGACCCAGTTCTCCGTCTTCAAATTTTTGAAGAACGAATCACTGGATGATATTATCACCAGATACTATCATCTAATGACAGAGCTTAGCAATTATCCGATTGCTTACCGAGAAGAAGAGATCGTTGAAAAACTTCTCGATGCTCTCCCACCGAAGTGGGAAATGTACACCGTTCTTATGAGGGAAGACAGAGACTTTCCTAATTATGATCTTGAAACGGCAGTGAACAAGCTCAGAACTTATGAGCTTAATATGGTTCGAAAAGAAACACCTACAGATCAGATACAAGACCCTGGTATGTATGGTGCAAAGGTTAACTCAGGCTCAAGTTCGAGGCCTGAATCTGCTGCTTATTACTCTAAAGGGGAGTCAGGTTCTGACTCGTCTCATGAAGGAAACGTTTCTGTAAACTCGAATGGTGATGTATGTTTCGTTGCTGGAGGATCAAGTACTTCAAAGCCTCAAGCATCCTCAAGTGGTTTTTCTGCAAATGCATCAAGCAATAATTATACCAAGATGCCTATGAGTGTAAAATCTGCTGAAGAGCAGTTTGCAGTCTATGCTTCATTTATTGCTTCCTACGAAAACTACATCCAGGGGAAGATTGTGGACCCTGCTGTACTAGATGAGGATTACGACCAGATCGATGCTGATGATCTGGAGGAGATGGACTTGCAATGGCAAATGGCAATGATTGTGAGGCGTGTGAAACGGTTTATGAACAAAACTGGGAGAAAGTTTGTTGGTGGTCGGCCTGGGTTCGACAAATCCAAGTTAAGGTGCTATAATTGTCAACAGTACGGGCACTTTGCCAAGGAATGCAGAAATGAGAGGGTTGAACGAGGACAAGGTCGACCTACACAACACTCTGGAGTTAACAGAGAGATTAACGCCATGTTGACCAGAGAAGCAGGTGAGTACAACTGGAACCTGCATTCAAGTGGTTCTGGTGAGCAAGCAAACATGGCTGAGGCTGAAGTTAAAGAATGTGAGAAGGTTGATGGAAATGAGAAAGCTACTGAAGAAGAAACAGCTTTCATGGCAGATGACAAGGACACTCGCTCTGAGGTATGTAATAAGAATATTTGTACTAATTGTGAAAATTTGTCTGAGCAACTAACAACAATGACTGATCAGTACGTCCGTTTAGATGCTGACTTTAAAACCATTAAAGAAGATCACCATTTTACGAAAGCAAGAGAAACAAGTTATAAAATTAAAATAAAAGCATGTGAAAAAGACATTCAAAGCTTAAAGCTTAAACTTGCTGAGAAAATTGAAATAATTGATCTTAGTTATGAAGTTTTGGAGGAAAAAACTAAAGTGATTGCTGATCGGGATAAACAGATTGCTGACCACCAGGTAAAGGTGGTGGAACTGAACCGCAAACTTGAGCAGTTCAGGAATTCCTCTGCAATCCTTGATCACCTCGTGAGTGATCAAGGTACCTCTGCAAAGAGGGGAGGAATCGGTTATCACGAAGTTCCACCACCCTTTAACCACAACTATACTTATAATCCAAGTGTTCAGAAATCTGTTGATTTCGAAGTTCCTCAGACAACTCCTATCAAAATTACTAGTGTAGAACCAAGTGTTAGCTGTGGCGAAACAAGTTCGCCTGTTTCTAGTGTGAATATTTCTGTTTCAAGTCCAGTCTCATCGGATTCGGATAAGTTGTCCGAATCTGGTCAGACAAAAGAGAAGGTAAGTTTACCCACCGAAGGAGATAAAAATAAAATTCCTAAAAAGAGTTCTCCACTCAATCCGTACGTCCCACCTTATGTGAGACGAACGGCTGGTAACACTGCCTCTACATCCAAACCAACATTTGACAAGAAAATGGAGAGTCGATGTTGCTTTAGATGTAACAAGTTAGGACATCTAGTTGCAGATTGCCCTTTGAAACCGAGATTTAGAGATGTGAAACCAAATAAAACTGAGTATAAGCGTCATTTTGCTACTGATAAAAATGAAAACTTTAAAAAATGCCAAAATGTAACGAATTCAAGTTTTCATAAAAACAAACCTCAGTTTTACAACCAAACCACAAGATATAACACTTTCATTTCTCAAAGGTTTGGAAGACATTACACGCAATCTGCAGGGAGATTCCCTAACAGGACTTACAGAAATTATCCTGACGCTAACTTGAGAAAGCCAGGGTACGGGACGTATCGATCCAAGACCAATTGGTCTTGGGTCCCAAGATTCTAACTCTTTGTTTTATTGTGCAGGAACAGTTGAACAGGGCTGCCAACAATCTTTGGATTGTAGATAGCGGCTGTTCCAGGCACATGACAGGCAACAAACACTTGTTGCAAGACTTAAAACCTGTTCAGGGAGCTAGAGTTAGTTTTGCTGGTGAAAGCGGTGGAAGGATTACCGGTAGAGGAACTGTGTCGAATGGGAGAATGACACTTGAAAATGTAAACTTTGTGGAGGAATTAAAGCACAATCTGCTGAGTGTGTCGCAGATTTGTGATAAAGATTACACTGTCCATTTCACGAAGAATGAAGCGATCGTATTGAAGCCTGGTTTTCAAATACCAGAAGAATGGATAGTAATGAAAGCTCCACGTGAAACGAATACATACGTGATGGATATGAGCTCTACTGAAATGGCCACCAGAGAATCTTGTTTAATGACAAAAGCAAGCGAATCAGAATCAGAATTGTGGCACAGGAGAATGGGACATATTCATCTTCGCAATGATTCTAAGCAAGCCTGAGCTGCGTCCCAGGCATACTCCCTTATTCGGATATCTCATCAATCCGGAGTATGTTCCTGCAGGAGGGGACGAGTTCAGAGACCCCCAACCACATCAGGCGGCAGCACCTCATGCTGTATCAGCTGCGCCTGTGGTTTCTAATGTTGCCTCTGCTGCTGTGCCAGCTACTGTATCTCACGCTGTGTCTACTGCTGAAGACGTTGACCTTAATGCTGCCTTTGGCGTACATGGTGTGTTTGATATGGATGTCTCGGGTCCTCAGTTCGTAGATGTTACTAGAGCAGTTACTTCGGTAGCTGACTCTGATCTAGACGAGACGTTTGCTGAGGCAAGAAGACTTATGGTGTCTCGGGAACGGACTACGGGAAAGAGACCGAGAACGGAAAACGAGGATGAGGAAGAAGTTGATGAAGAGGAGGCAGTGCAGATTGTGCTTAGACGTTCAAGAAGAGAACAGAGAGGTATGGGTTCGGGAGCTGGAGAATCTTCAAGGCTGGTACGTTTTGCTCCACCTGCCTTATCTGGTATGTCTCTTATTCCTACTACAGCACAGGTTACAGCGGTCGAGACGTCGGCCCCAACAGTTGTGTCTCAAACACCACAACAAAATAATCCACCGGTGGTAGTTGCACGGTTTGTGGAGTCGACCATCACTTCTACTGCAGGGTTACCAAGAGTACCACCTGCGGTCACTTCTGCTGATGTTCCGCCAACTCCTACGCCTACTTCAGATTCCGAGAGGATTACATCACTAGAGCGGATTGTTGCTGATCAGACAAAGACCATTCAGAGCCTAGTGGAATCCAATCGACTACAAGCAGCCCTCCTGGTTGAACACGGTAAAATAATAGATGCCTTCAAGGCATTCTTGGCATCTCAGGGGGAGAAGACGTGTAGGGGTGATGAGTTGAGGACGAAACGAAGAGAAGATCATGACGATGATCCCAATGCACCAGAAGGTGCAGGTGGTGAGCTGCCAAGAACCTCTCAGGCTCTTGGGGCTTCCACAACTGAGGGGGAGTCTACAAATGCAGCTGGTGACGATGTTGTAGCAGTTGATGATGATGCTGATGTTGAAGACGTGATAGATGCATTGAAAGAGTTGGATGAGGAGGATGATGAGTTTATGATGGAAGATGATGTGCTGCCAGTGGATGAGATTGAGAGGATTGGAGAACAGATTACGGTTGAAAACATGTTAGAAGAAGGTGAGATTGTGGATGACTCCGTGGAACATGAGATTCCGGAGGTTGACAGAACAGGTTTGTGTGACGAGAATGTGGAGGAAGATGCTGAGTGGGAGGAACAACCGAAATGGAAGGAGGGATGTGCCCACTGGTTCGTAAAGACGAAGAAGCCGGCGGTCCCTAAGATGTTCAGAAAAAGTTACAATATTAAGGGATACACGGAAGCCAAGAAAGGTATTATCTGCTGGTTATACGACGAGCAGCTGCGGCTCTTTGTGATCAAGAGGTATGATGGCATTCAGTACTTCCAGAGAAAGTTGAGATCTCTAAACACACTGCCAGAATGTGAAGTAAAAGATTTAGCCAGATTGGGATTGATAAACAGAAGCGAAGACAACATGGCTAGAATCATTGCGAAGATTGTGTGGAAAGAGTGCCTTAAAGAGAAAAAGTTTGAGCTACTGAAACCACAAAAGGGAAAACTTGTCGAAGACAAGGATAGAGGTCTGAGAGTTGATGGAAAACCTTGGATGGTTATGAAATACAAACCGATCCGGTGCCTTAAAGAAGTATCGATGAAGTTCATGCCCAAGGACGTGCTCAAAGATCTAAAATGGTGGTACGTGGATTGTGAGACAGCTGAGGCGGTAATGGAAGATGAGGATGAACAAGAAGTACTTCGGGTTTACGACCCGATGCATCTTGTTAATCTATCGAAGGCTGATCTGAAAGTGCTCAACGAGAAGAAGATCTTCTACATTCCTGCTTGGAAGGATCAAGCTAGGAAATATCAACGGGTGGTGTCGGTATGTGTTAGAGAAGGGGCGCACGCGTAGAGATGAAAGATTACAAGACTCAAGATTTGAAGATCAAGATATGAAGCTACTGCCAAGGGGGAGTCTGTTGGTACATGTGTGTCAGTAGTTCATAGTCTAGCATTTGTAATCGAGTCTGTAATGTAATTATGTTTTGAATTTGATTATTTATGTAAAGCGCGAAGTTGTCAACAAGTTCGCTATGGCGAACTTGTTGAATCAGCGAAGTTATTGACAACTTCGCCTGTGGCGAAGTTGTCGTGTTTATATACTGTTCAGCGAACAGTTTACGAGTTGGTCATTTTAGGGTTTGTTTCAGTTGTTTAGTGAACTTGTTCGTGTCATAGTCTGTAACAGTGACCTCGGGTCACGTGTTTGTTATCAATATAACGTGGTTGGTTTATTGCTTTCGTGTTCGATCTCTACATACTCTACACTCGTATCTACCCACGCAGGGATTCCGCACCTGCGTTGTTAGCGACGTCCCGTGTACGATCCGTCCAGGAGCCTACAGTATGAGCTCAAGCTTCCTTATGGCTCCCGGATTCATGCTTGCATTACGACCCCACTTAGCTCTACCAATTCAGCGAGGCAAGACTTTTACAAACCCAGAAAATTCTTCAATAGTAGATTCACTGATGCTTCATTGAAGTAGTTAATAAGAAAATGAAGCAAAACAAAATCTCGAACCTAAGAGTCTTCACTGCCTTCCACTAAGTCCCAATGCATCACCATCGACGCATTCTCAGAAGCATAATTTACCATATTTAGGCATCGACTCTAAAGAATGTCCCACACATTCATACAACCCTACCAAGTCAAATTATGCCCAGCTCCCATTGTCCATGTTATCCCAACACATGCCAAAACAACATCCACGAGTCGAATTTCCACTCGTACTTCCCCAGCAAAAACCTTCACCTAATACATATGCAAAGGTCGCTCAAATGTGAAACCATTGATCAACATCGAACAAGAATAACAAACGAGACCAGCTAATATGTAAACGGTTATAACAACAATTGAGCTTTCATGGAAAGCAAGTGGTACCAAGGGTTCTATGACTGTACACACATTCAGTTAACGCATGCCCTAACCGAAAGGTCATCCAAACAAGCAATAGATCGCATGACTTGCCACTATTCTCTTTTTTCACTTATGTCATTACCAGCGCACCTGTTGGTTTCTTTTTCTCTAGTTATAATCACCAGTTTCACATCCAAGTTCCCATGACAAACCAATCAACCTAAAAATCCAAACCATCGAACATTCCAATCACAACTATCTCGTCTTCAATTATGACAATAACAAACGAGAATAAATCGAAAATAGTGAACAGACACAGCAATGGCGCGCGCCTAAACTTGACAATAGTTCTATTGAACACTGTCAACTTAAACCGATTTGCTCCTGCAATGACCGATAAATTAACTAATTGTAAATAAACTGTAAAATTAAAGTTACCTCATACTGATCTCATGCAGACAAATCTAACCTGAATCCATGCAATCTTCACAAAACCCGGTTAAAATAATTACAGTCGATAATAACACCAAAACCCCTCAAATTCAAAACCCCACTTAACTTGCAACCAAATTCGATCAACACTAAATAAATAAACCTCATTAGCGTCGTGAATCGAATTAAAATAAATAAACCAGTTGCTCAAGGATTTAAAAGAAAGTCCTGGCCATGATTAAACACATATTTATTACCTTTTCTTATCACCTTCCTTTTTCACTTTTGTATTACGAGACAACAGGTTCAAAAAATTTTTTTTTCACCAACCCAGAGAAAGGATTAATTTATGGTCCATGTACTCCTTCACGTCACAACCGCCGACAATCGAACTCTGTTGCCGGCAATCAAACAAAATGGAATCCGGTGAATATCAAGGTTCTACCGTGATCTCAACCAAGAACACAAAATTACTCGGCACTAGCAATTCTCATCACGAACCGGACCCTCAGCAACACAAACCACGGACCACCTGTGCCGGTTTTTTGGTGAAATATGAAGAATTTTCGACAACAGAACTCGGCGATTTGCAAGGTATTACCAGCTATGGTTGTGAGTCCACAAGCACCACTAAGCTTAACAAATCAAACCAGCCCACAACCACTGCCCAACAAGAAAGAAAGAAGAGTTTTAGAATAACCACACCACCAATACGTTTTCAAGATTATCACATATGAGCCAAGTCATCAGGGAATACTAGAATTGGTTACATAAGGAAAGGGTGAGGTAGTGCATGGGTATGTCATGATTGTGAAACTTGTTATTCTCTTTCTCTCACCATGTATTGTTGGAAGTAATTTCGAACTCCAAGTCACAAGTCGGTGAACATGAGGGACCAATGTTGACAAGCTGGTCATAGTTGGTTAATTATGTTTCCTAATTACAATATGTTTCCTAATTGTATTGTAATTATAATTGGTAATGTCTTGGCTAGCAAGTTAGGTTAGTCCATATAAACCAAATTATGTTAGACATTATCATTGTGGAGTGTGAGGTGCAACCGAGTTAGGGTTCATCTAGAGACACACACGAGTTGTAACCGAGTTAGGGTTCATCTAGATGTAACCGAGTTAGGGTTCATCAAGAGTCAAACCGAGTTAGGGTTTAAGAGTTGTAATCAGTTTTTAGAGTTATATTTTTTGATTAATATAAACGAGAGTTATTCATTTATTTGGTGTTTGATTATCGATCCGGAACTTGACATATTTGTATTTTGTATCTATCCTCATCCCCATTTCTTGGTTCAATAAAATTCAATCTATATTCCATTATTATTAAATTACCATTAAATTCCATACCACTTCAGCTATCAATGTCGGTAATGACCGCCGACACTAACCCAACCTAATCGCAATTTAGTCTTTGAACTAACCTAGTGATTAATATTTCATATCTAAAACCGGATATCATTATAGCAGGCCCTTAATAGACAAACTCCAAAGATTCCCCAGCTTTCCAAAAAAAACATTAGACTAAACTGAAACCCTAATTTGCCGAGCAGCTTCTAATGTTGGCTTTTGTGATGAATAAAGATCAAGAAAGGCAGCAAAGGGTTTCTTTCTTATTATTGAATGAAAAATAGAGCATACAAACTTGAGATCTAAAGGATCTCTTAAATAACCAGAGATAACAACCTCCTGAAGACTAGGTAAGTTACAACGTTAAAAACAAAGGAATTATTCAAACAAACTTAAATAACAAAATTAAATAATAAACATGCATGTGCATGAGAAACCCACGTGTTACATGAGGAGTTTGGAATCATCCTTCAACACCTGCTCTTGATTCAAACTCCATGACACCGAGCATATGCTTGAAGTAGACAAATTTTTCTCTAGCAAGGGCCTTAGTTAACATGTCAGCTAGCTGCTCATGTGTGTTGAAGTGATCAAGTACCACCAGTTCTTATGCAACCATTTCTCTAACAAAATGATGTTTAAGCTCAATATGCTTGGATCTACTGTGCATAACTGGATTTTTGCTGAGATTAATTGCCGACATATTATCACAGTAGTTGGTAGTAGCACTCGACTTACCAAGGCCCAGATCTTCAAGCACCCTCCTCAGCCATACTGCTTGACAGGTAGTTGCTGTGGCTGAGATATATTCTGCTTCGATACTTGATAAAGCCACCGTCGACTGCTTCTTTGAGCACTAACTGACAACTCCACTTCCAAGAGAAAGAAAGCATAGGCTGTGACGCTTTTTCTGTCATCTACACAGCTGGCCCAATCACTGTCAGAGAACCCAATTAACTTAATATTGGCCCCTTTATCATACCATATTCCATAGTGTTTTGTTCCTGCAACATACTTTAGAATTCTTTTGGCTGCACATAAATGCATCTTTGAGGGAGTCTGCATAAACCTTGAGACAACACTAATTGTATAAGTTAAGTCCGGATGAGTATGAGTCAAGTATATTAGCCCACCAACTATACTTCTATACATTAACTCATTTCTTTATCAACAGCATCCTCTATCATCAATTTTTCACTTGAACTCATGGGAGTATCTTCTACATTGCACTCTTTCATTCCAAACTTCTCAAGCAGACTTTTAGCATATTTTTCTTGAGATATGAATATTCCATGATCAGATTGCCTTACTTCCAGCCCCAAGAAGTATTTGAGAAGACCTAGATCAGTCATTTGAAACACCTCCATCATTCCTTGTTTGAATTCTACAATAAGCTCAAGACAGTGACCGGTGCAAATAATATCATCCACATATAAACATACATATATGAATTTATTATTGCCACAGTCCTTGATATACAAGGTTGGTTCATTATAACTTCTTTTGTATCCTTTCTCAAGAAAGTACCCATCAATTTTTGAATACCAGGCTTGCGGAGCCTGCTTTAGGCCATAAAGAGCTTTTCTTAACCTGTACACCTTGCCTTCTTGCCCTTTTACTTCATACCCTTCAGGTTGTTGCACATATATTTCTTCAGTCAAGTCCCTATTTAGGAAGGCGGACTTGACATCAAGTTGATGGACAGGCCACCCTAGCTGAGCAGCCACAGATAACACCACTCTAATCATTTCAAATCTTGCCACCGGAGCAAATGTCTCTTGATAATCAATGCCTTGCTTTTGGGAATACCCTTTGGCAACTAGTCTTGCCTTGTGCCTTAGAATTTCTCCATTGGCACCCAACTTTGTTTTATACAGCCACTTTAATCCCACCACATTCTTTCCAAATGGCAGATTGACCGGCTCCCATGTTTTATTCTTTTCAATAGCCTTTAACTCATTAGCCATAGCATCTTGCCATTCCTTCTTTTTCATAGCCTCATCAAAGTGAGTAGGATCAGTCACATTTAAAGCAAATTGGCATGAGTAAAAATCTTTTCCCACCTTGATCTTCTTTGCCTGATCATATACTTGTGTTAAGTCTTTAGTTTTACGTATGGGGGTAGTTGGAGTAAATGAGTTATCAAGTTGTGAGGATGAAACATCATGGTGAGATGTTGTGGATGATGAGTCAGGTTGGCAGGTTGTTGGAGAGAATGTGTGAATTGGTTCAGCTTAGGTTTGGTTGTGAGGTGTATTACAAGGGCTAGTAGGTGTTGTGTTAAAGTTTTGAGAAGTGTTATGTGATGAACTGGAAGTTTGTAGGCTGGTGTTTTGAGAAGTTTGTAGGCTGGTGTTTTGAGAAGTGTTTTGTGATAAGTCGGTGGTTTGTGTGTTAGAGGTTGGTTCAGTGGGAAAGGGATCAATATAGTTTATATCATAGGCAGTGGTGTCATCATGGCTTTTAACATTCCATTCCCACTTTGAGTTCTCATGAAACACAACATCTCTCCTGATTAGGAACTTTTTGGTTGTAGGATTGTACAACCGATATCCACTGGATTGTTGAGAATATCCAATGAATATAAACTTCTCAGACTTGTTGTCAAGCTTTCTTCTCTGTTGTGATGGAAGTAAACCATAAGCACAACATCCAAGAGATGGCAGACTGAAGGCTTGCTATTGTTCCAACCTTGCATTGGAGTTTTGTTTTGAAGAGCTTTGGTTGGAGCCAAGTTGATTAAGTAAACTGCAGTTGCAACACTTTCAGCATACTTTTTGTTTTGAAGAGCTTAAGCTCTGATACCACTTGTTGGGAACAAAGTTGTACGCAGCTGAACAACATACAAACAAGCACACACGATTATAGACGCAGTAAACTAAAAATAAATTATAAACGATAAACACGACGCAAGAATTTTACGTGGTTCGGTCCTAGCAGGGAACCTACATCCATGGGCTGCAACTAGATTATTTCATTGATTAGGTGCAAAGATTACAATTACAACAAGGGATATAAATAGACTATGATTAGCACTTCCATTTTAGCCAACAAGAAACATAAATACAGGCTAATTAACTTAATTAAAATCGGCCCAATAGCTCATCCATGTAATCTAAAGTAAACCCAAGCCCAAAGGCTTCACCAATCCTAAAAAATTGCACTACTACAAAACTGGGTATTTGCGTCTGAGATTGTCGTTGCAAAACCTTCATCGCTAATTTTTGTATATGCGTATTGTTTCTCCTATTATGAAACTGCTTTGCAATCGAATATAGACTGTGGCAAAATTTGGAACCGTTTTTTAACAAATCTGTGACTGTTTTGCAACCGAGTTTTAAAAAGTAGTCGCTATCCTTGCAGCTGTTTTCTTCTGTCACAATTGCCCAGTTTTCTAGTAGTGAAATGGGATATTCAAAATATCAGTTCAACGCCTTTTAGATGTGTATTGTTTATCCAATTTCATCGTGCATCTGGAAACATAATTAGATCGATTTGTTATGCGTAGCGGTTATATGCCTCCTGAGTATGCAATGGACAGGACATTCTCTATGAAGTCTGATATATTCAGCTTTGGAGTCCTAATCCTAGAAATTATCAGTGGAAGAAGAAACTGCAGCTTCATTCAAAATAATCGCACATACAATCTTATCGGTTACGTAAGTGTTACTAAACTCAATTTTTGCATCATTCACATACTATAGTGACACAACGTGATATAAACAAAGAGGACTTTTTAAGGTTTTTTTTAATGTTTAGACCAATACATAAAAGTATAAAACCCTTTTTATTAGGAAAAACTAAATTTGATGGTCATAGAAAATAGTGAAACTTACTAGATGAAAATTATATTAAATAACAAAACAAACTGAAATTGACTGAGATCCAGGATTCAGAAACATTTACAATAAAACCTGTAAAATCTGGAAATTCAAAACAAAGAAGAGATGTGGACCGAAGACTCAAACAAACCAACCGGCTATGGCATTTGTTCATGCGTCAGGTTTGTTGAGACATTTCCAATATATCTTATGGGCTAAGTAACTCCAAACATAACGGAAGCTATGATCACTTTAAGTTGGGCATTTTCTAGCTTGCTTACTTTTATCTGGTTCTAAATAGAATATGCTAATTTTTGTAACAATGCTATATCATATAGCATCTTGAATGAAAGCGGATAAAGCCTTGGTCCATTCATTTGGTCAGTTATGGATATATATATATATATATACTTTGCCTATATAGGGTTAGGTTAGAATAAAAACTCTATATACTTTTCATTCTCTACTTTGCCTATATATATATATATATATATGGATTTGTTGATTTAAACCAAATCATAGCATTTACTTGGTCAGTTAATCCGGGAATTAACGATAAATTAGTTTAATTAACTCTAATGAATTAGGCATGGGAGCTATTACAGCAAGGGAATGAGCTGGAGTTGCATGATCCAACACTTGGAAGTACTTTTGTTGTACCACAATTCTTGAGGATTTTTCGTGTGGCACTTCTATGTGTACAAGAAAGTGTAGTGGATAGACCAACAACTTCAGATATGATATCCATGCTTCTCAACGACACCATATCGTTGCCCGCTCCAAAAAGACCAGCATTCTTTACTGGCATACTCGGGTCGAATTCAACTCCTAAAGAAAGCGGATCGAAAGATTACTCTTCAAACGATATAACCCTCACTATTATGGAGGGCCGAATGTAGCTGCTTTCTTTGTTATTGTTGTCATTATATATTTGTGTAATATTGGTTGATCTCGTGCATGTGAACTCCATTGTGATTGTTCATTATGAGATTCTCATTATACGGCAAAACCTGTAAACTTGATTGTGATTGTTCATAACGATATTCCTATAACCAGCCCTTGAGCCTTGGTAAAGATTTGTTTGAGTCAAAATGACAAGACGGTTGTTGGGTTTAATCTTTACGGGTGGGTTTAAGAGTCTGTTTTTATTAGTTAGTGATTTAGTATTTGTTTCATTTGGTTGTTAAACTATTATCCAAGGTTGAGTGAAGTCAGTAGGATGTGAACGTTGGCGAACGTGGGACTAGTTCAGTTTGTTTTGTCTTGTTCGACTCCACCTTTTTTCGTGGAAGTAATTTATTTCTGTTGGATGTTTGTAGACTATTTATATGTCATTACTTTTGTTAAAATATATACTTATAATCCTCTTTTTATTATTCTAATTGGATCTTATTTATTTTTTATGTATTGGACCTCTGTTTGGGATCTTATCTTCTTGGCAAGCCTTCATCCAATTGGCCCATACTGAAGCGTCTCCTCTTCCTTTCGGTTGAAGATTGTTGCTCTTTTTAGCTGGCGTTGCTAATCAATTATGGACTTGGCTGCTATCAAGGATTGATTTGGCTATAAAAGAATCGCTCTGGAAATACATCAATCAACAATGTAGTCTCTTAATCTTCTTTGGTTTTCTAGGGTTCATCCCTATATTGTTCATAATATTGTAGTTGATATGAGCCATTTGGTTCTAAATCCTTTGTTCAATAATAATCATATGGTTCAATTCTTGACATGGTATCAGAGCTTTAGGCTCGGTTGATTGTCAATTGTTATTCGTCTGTGATTTCTCATCTTCCTGGGTTAATTAAGTTGGTTTGGGTGTCACGTTCTTAGGGGTTGTTTGATTATTAAACCCCAATTCTTCATCCGCTTGCTTGTTATTCACCATTTTCTCCCAACTGCTCCTTTTTTCTTGCCGTCTGTTTCTCGTTTGTGAAAGAAAAAAATGGTTGTTACTTCATCAGTTATAGGAAGTGTTGCTTCCTCTGGTACCAATTTCTTGGATTGCAGATATATAGTTACATTCACGTTGTGAACTGGTTTGACTCACCCGTAATATTCCGCTGCTCGTATAAGTGAACATGAATTGGTTATTTTCTATTTTGGTTGGGTGAGAAAAGCAAGTTTGGGGACCGTCCTCAACAGATTCTTGGTGTTTCTTTTTTCTGGAACTAATCAAGGTCTGTCTCTAACTCGGTTGGTAGTTATTTGCACCTTGGCTATAAATCAATATTTGTTTGTCTTGTATTCTGCAATTTCCACATACCTATTACCAAAGCGGCTCTCATCACTAAGTTGCAATTCTAGTCTGTTAATTGCCAGTTTGAAATTCTGCAATTGTTGTTTGAAATTGATATTCTGATTGCTACTTCAAATCTACTACTGGTCTAATTATATTGTCATATTAAAGGCTATTTTCGGTGATTTTGATTGATCAGTGCCTAGTCAGTTGGTCTGTTGGCCCTATTAATTGATTCGGATTAATCGAGTCATCTGTTTGGTTCTATTTGGGAAGCACTTTGGGTACTGTTCCAATGCTGGTTCTACTGTTGCTGCAATTCTTAAGTTTTTTTTTTTTCTGCTGCATCTGATTGATTGAAAGAATACTCTACTGCTATACCGGTCGCTTTTATTCCTCGTGTTCTGCTTGTGTTATCTGTCAACTGGTGCTGTCATTAGTCCGCTTCTGATGTTAATGTTCAAATCAATTTGCCAAAATTAATCTGATCAATTCGTTTTTTTTTTATCCAATTTTCCTGTTAGAAAATTATTTTGATCAACAAGTCTAATTAATAGACCAATGTTTCGATTGATTAGCTTATCCTCTGGTATTGATTGATCCCGACTCGTTGGTTTATTTAATTTTCTGGTTTGAGGATTTGGTGAGGCAAGCTTGGTCGCTGGCGTTTTGAAGGAATTGTTTAGTAAACTGGTGTATAAGCAAGTTACTAGTCAACAAGTTAATCAGTAGCTACATGCTTGTGTTTATCTAGGTTTACTTTTAGTCACAAGTGCTGAATCAGCTGAACTGGTTTTACAAATTGTTGTTTTTGGCACTCAAGGGTATTCCGGGAATATGCTAGAAATTTTTGGTTTAGGTCTACCAAAATTTCTATTTTGTGAATATTGATTCAAGTCAAAATTGTTCATCTTGAATTGCTTCAATCTAAACTGGTTCAAGCCAAACCCGTATCTAAACCTTTATTGCACCTATCTTGGTTACGGATTGTTGCCGCTCAAATTTGGATTCACATCTTTTGGATGCCTGTTGATTGCTGCTGCTTAAGGAAGCTTCACATGAGGTAATTTAATAAGTTTAAGGTTAATTAAATTCAAGTAATCACTTCTGTCCCAATCACTGGTTGCCTATCACTAATTATTTAAATACCTTATAAATTCAAGCAATGTAATCAGTCTAAAGCCACGTGTTTGCAGAAGTGATTTCCATTAAAAAAAGGTCTTTATTTGTGAATTAAATCTTGACTTTTGTCAATGTTTCATTTTTATTTGGTTTCAAAATCTCTAGGGTCAATTGTTTATATTTTGTTGGTTATCAAAAAGTTTTGCAGTTGGTTTATGTCCATGGTCTGTGTAGGTTATTTGACTTCTATTCGGTTTGTTTCTTGTTTCAAAAAAGTGTCTTCTTACAAGGTTTAAAAAAAAGAAAAGAAAAATCATTGTTGTTTCGTATCTACTGGCCATTCTTCATACATTAAGGTCCTTATCATGCTGTTAAAATGTGTAGGTTATTTGTCTTCTATTCGGTTTGTTTCTTATTTCAAAAAAGTGTCTTCTTACAAGTTTTAAGGAAAAAAAAAAGAAAGAAAAATCATTGTTGTTTCGTATCTACCGGCCATTCTTCATATATTAAGGTCCTTATCATGCTGTTAAAAAAGGCTTAAATGTGTTTAAAAATTTATTTTTTGTGTCGTCTATAAATATGGTTTTCAGCCCAGTTACGTGTTTTTTTGCATAATTTATCTTCGCCTCTCGTCTCTTCGGTTAATTATCTTCGTTAAACGTCCATGTTTTCCATGATCTGGTTAATTTGAAAGCCCAAATGTGGGTGCCTTTTAGTTGCTATGCACCAATTGAGTGGTCCTCAAGGATGGCCTACTTAATGGGTTATTTAAAAGTTTTTAAGTTTTTGGTTATGACATATCGATTGTTCCAAAATAAAAAAATAAAAAAAATAATAATAAAAAAAGAACTTTAAAAAAAAGAAGAAGAAAAACCTGTTCTAAATTACATATTTTTCTCCAAACTGCTTTAAGTAGTTTTTCAAAGCTGGTTGAAGATTAAATAAATACTTTATTAAAAAAGGACAGAAATACTTTATTAAATAAATTTTTTTCTTTAAATATAGTTGATTTACGAATCAGGTCCTTTAAAAACTTTACTTTCAGGCGGTGTCCTTTAACCGATAGGTTGCCTCGCTTTTCGTCCTTTTGACTAACTGTCATCCAAATCCTTCGTTAAATCCTAGCATGTGAGGGTATAAAAGTAATTTTAGTTCACCTTTTTGTTACTAGATTATAATATTAATATATGTTTAAATAACCTTATAAAAATCTAAACCTAACTAAATCATCCATCTATCTCTAATTGCCACCACCCTCCACCAAATCACCTGCACCCCCGATCCACTACCATCACAGCACCACCGGACCATCACCACCACACCTTTAAATGCTAAACCCACCACGCCCTAGCTCTCACGATACACACCGTCAAAATCGCCGCTGCCCGCCGGCCAAAGCTACCATACTTACTAGATCTCGCCGGAAAATAGGGAAATGTAACCACCGTCCTGCTAGGGTTTATACCGCCGCCGCCTTGAAAGAAGCCGGCATGAAGTTGAAATCCACAAAACCTACTACTAAAGTATTAAACCCTTGTTCCTTAATAGACATTCTTCATCGAATTCACAAAAATCCGACCATTAAGACCCCTTCCAACGCCACAACCTCGCATCCAATACAAATGCCCCACAACACTCCGGCGCCAAAATCTCAAGAAAATTGGGGGTTGAATGTGTTTTAGGTTTTTCAAATAACATCTAATTTGGGGTTTGATTGTGTTAAAAGGTTATAATTTGGATGAGATAGAAGATGGTTATGGGTGATGAAGAACAACGGGTGGGAACCTGTGGTGATGAATTATGAAGAAGAAGAAGGTGGTGGGCCCATCTAGTTTTGAATAAAATTAGATATATGTTCTTTTTTTTTTTGTTATTTAAAGTAGATTTGAAATTACTTCTATACCCTCACATGCATGGCATATGCCAGGATTTAACGGAGGATTTGGATGACAATTAGTCAAAAGGACAAAAAGCGAGGTAACCTATTAGTTAAAGGACACCGCCTGAAAGTAAAGTTTTTAAAGGATCTGATCCGTAAATCAGCTATGTTTAAAAGATCAAATTTGTATTTCTGTCTTAAAAAAAAAGAAATAAAAAGAAAGAATCTTTTTTGGGCTTATGTGGTCTTCATTTGGATTGTTTAAGGTATCATGGCTATTTTGCATCCAAAGATTTTTATTTCCTTTAAAAGAAAATTTTTTCAAAAAAAATGTCTTTCGACTATGGTCGTGTGTTGATGGGTGTTATTTTGTATCATGAAAAATCTTTTTGGATTGCTTGCATGTTGTTTTTCATGATGATTTGTTTGACCCTTGTCTTATTGTCTATAATCTAGTCTGGCTAGTTAAATCGTATTGTTCACGCATTTTTTAATCAGTATTTTTATCAAGAGTATTCTTGATTGTGTTCTGTCAGCCTTTAAGTGCTTTCTCTTGCATGAGGATCCTTTGATACTTGTTGCAAAATCAATGTTTTTGGTTCATATAGAAGTTTTTCTTGACTAGAAAATGGTTATCTGATGAGGTTGATCTGATTCTCGTTATTATCATATTTTTTTTATTCTTGGTGCTCTATTCTTTGTAAAGCTGTAAAAGGATTTGGTTAATCAAACGGTATTTATGTTCTTTACAAGTTTTTTTGATATTAAAAGTCATGTGACTTTTATCTTATAAAATCTCTCTAAAAGTTGTGTGACTATTGTTTTATTCGATATGTTCTGATGGCTTATTGAATCATGTGATTCATTTTTTGTGAAGTTGTAAAAGTTTGTGTTTGAATTAAATTAGTCTTTATGTTCTTTACAAGAATAGTTTCTCTTGTCAAGTTGTAAAAGTTTTTGATCAAGTCAAACCAGTCCTTATGCTCTTCACAGCAGTTGTGTTTCAGACTTGGTTCTGAACTCTTAAAATTCGTGTGACTTTTCTCTTATCAGATATGTTTCTGATAGTTTTATTGAATCTTGTGATTCGTTTTTTTATTTGTGAGGTTGTAAAAGTTTTTTGCTTGATTCGAATTAGTCTTTATGTTCTTTACAAGGTATAGTTCTTGTGAAGTTGTAAAAGTTTTTGATCAAGTCAAATTAGTCTTTATGTTCCTCACATGTCTTTCAGACATGGTTCTGAAGTTTAAAAAGTCATGTGACTTTTCTTTTATCAAATTTCTAAAAGTCGTGTGGTTTTTGTCTAGTCAAGATGAATTCTGATAGTTTCTTGAATCTTGTGATTCTATCTTATATATGAAGTTGTAAAAGTTTTTTTGACAATGTCAAAATTAGTCTTTAAGTTCTTCACTTGTCTTATCCATTAGATGCGCGTCTGAGTTCTTAAAAAACCATGTGATTTTTATTTATATTTTTTCTGATGAAATATATTTTGATATTTTTTCTTCTCTTGTTAGATGATTGCTCTTCTGTTTCCTTTCTTTCCTTCTGTTACAGGAAGTTGATATATGTCTTGAGACATCCTTTTGTCTTAAAAAACAACACATCTGATCCTTCTCTTTGCAATCATATGGTGTTGCTCATTTAATATGTTTTATTTTCATGATGCCAGAAAATTATGATCTGCACAAAGTTATATAACCATATGATATCCTTTAAACATAATATGTTTTCTGATGTGTTTTTATTTCCTTGGTTGTATTTTCTTGAGTTATTTTTTGGTGAATAAGTTATCTATGTATGACATATTCGGATTATCAAATTGAGGGGGGTGTTAAAAATATAGCATTATATACTTCAATTTTATAATCCTCTTTTTATTATTCTAATTGGATCTTATTTATTTTTCATGTATTGGACCTCTGTTTGGGCTCTTATCTTCTTGGCAAGCCTTCATCCAATTGGCCCACAATGGAGCTTCATCTAACCGGCCAATACTGAAGCGTCTCCTCTTCCTTTCAGTTGAAGATTGCTGCTCTCTTTAGCTGGCATTAGACCGTTGCTAATCAATCATGGACTGCTCTTTCCTTTCTTGCTTGGCTGCTATCAAGGATTGATTTGGCTATAAAAGAATCGCTCTTTTTTGAAGGAAATACATCAATCAACAATGTAGTCTCTTAATCTTCTTTGGTTTTCTAGGGTTCATCCATATATTGTTCATAATCTTGTAGTTGAATATTTTGTATGAGCCATTTGGTTCTAAATCCTTTGTTCAATAATAATCATATGGTTCAATTCTTGACAACTTTATTGAATAAAAAAGCAGCTTTTATCATCTTTCCACTACAACAAATACTTTTCAATATTATTCTTTCTTTACTTTGATACACACATACAATACAGAAGTATTTTCTGATTTTGCTTTGGGCCTGAAACCAACATTTGGTATATGTTAGGGGTCGATTAGTAAGAAGAAGAAACAAGATGATGTTGTGACCAGTAGAAAGAAGTAAGATCCAAGAGAAAGAAAGAAGGAAAGCAACAACAGAGAAAGAGAAAGAAGCTGCCAGAAAGATAAAGAAAGAAGAAATGGTGAGCAGGCTACTTGGTGCAATGCCAAAGTCCTTTCTTCAAATTGTAACTTCAATTGAGCAATGTTTCGATTTGGACTCAATGCGCTTTGATGAAGCGGTTGGAAGGTTTAAGGCATATGAAGAAAGAATAAAAGGACATGATGAAAAGGAAGAAGAGCAAGGCCAACTCTTGATGGCTGAACAAAAGTATGGTGAAAGTAGCGGATGAGGAGGAGGTCGTGGAAGAAGCTATGGTAGACGTGAAAGAGGTCGAGGAAGAGGTACGTGTCGAGGTGGTGATAAAGGCATGTTTCAGTGTTTCAATTGCGGAGCATTTGGCCATTTTGGTTATGAGGGCACCAAATGGAAGGATGAAGAAGCAAATTTGATGCAAGAGAAAGAACCTGCATGTAACATTCGTTACTTTTCAAACCCGAAAACCCGATCCATTTTAAATTTTCGGGTGAGTGTTGAGTTTAATATTGACGGGTGGGTTAATGAGTTGGTTTTTATTACTTTGTGATTTAGTATTTGTTTCATTTAGTTAAAATAATTATTCAAGATTGAATGAAGTTTGTAGGATGTGAACGTTGGAGAACATGGGACTAGTTAAGTTTGTTTTGTCTTGTTTGACCCACCTTTTTGTGGAAGTAATTTATTTCTGTAGGATGTTTGTAGGTTATTTATAGCCCTTTACTTATTGAAAAAAAAAGCAGTTTTTATCATCTTTCCAACTACAACTAATACTTTTCAATATAATTCTTTCTTTACTTCTTCAATGCACACATACAATACGGAAGTATTTTTTGATTTTGTTTTGGGCCTGAAAACAACAACGGTTTGACATCCACGACGTGTAATAGGCGCCAACCTTAGTGACCCTGTGTTATTCTTTGTTAGGAGATATTTAATTATTTCTATAATCATTCAGTCCTCTTCCAACCTTCCATAGAATCTTCTGTTTGACTTTTAAAAGTCTCATTTGTCTTTCTAAAGTTTGTAGGAGAGTCAAATAGGAGTCGCTTGAGATATAAAAAGGCATTAATCTCGCCCCCACAGTTTACTTCAGTCGGTAACTATGTATTGTTTGGACCCGAAGATATGAAAAATATGGTATTGCAAATTACATTTCTACACCAAGCAATTCATAAAAATATGGTATTGCAAATTGCTAATCTCGCTTCAGCGGAAGAAATTTGGGAAGCACTAAAGGTTCGACATGTTGGAATCGATAGGGTTAAGGAGGCACGTATTGAGACACTCAAGTCGGAGTTTGAATCTGTCACACCTCAAAATCGTTAACTTAACAGCGGAAGACTTAATTATGCTAATTGGGGCGGTGACAGACGCTGTTCAGCCAATCATATTTAAATATAATGAATCATAAGTTGGACTTTATTAAATATCTGAGTTTTACATGTGTCAAACATGCACGATTCTATTTTAAATTACAAGTCCAACTATCATTCATTCAAATGCACAACACCATTTTCCCGAATCCTTCACAAAGTATCCATTTTCTTCATTTACCTGAAAAATATGTTAAAACAATATTGTCAACACGAATGTTGGTGAGTTTCTTAATTAAAACCGGGATGTAACAGTTCTCGACTTTACATCCATTTATTCATCATTCTTATTAATGATAATTTTCCATCATTCACCATTCTTTTCAATGGGAATTTAATTTCCAACCTTTTCTAAACATAGCAATATATTTCTTAAACAAAGTGTGTTAGTTGTAAACGAGCAAAGAGTACAACACATGTATGACTATCATTATGATAAACCCGATGCATACCAAAATCATAATATTCCCACCTTTTCAACCAGAGCGACTGGAAGAGTGGAGGGCGTCGCCCCGATAGATCTACCAATATTTTTAGGCCATTTCTCTCTAGGTTAACGGTTTTTCCTTTCATAATGATTCATCCCATTTAGCACAATTTGTAAAATATATAGCCCTTAGTTTACATACTTTTCCCCTAAAAACATTTATAAATCACTAAAACGAAGGGATTTACGAGAAAACTCACCTTTGCCTCAGTTCAAATAACACTCAAGTGTGGTAATATGCCAATCAACGTCAAGATCTTATTAGCATTCATCCAAATAATAACCGGATTCCTATGTTTAATACCAATTATATTAACACATAAACGTAGATACAAATAGAATATTATCTAACTTAATTTATTTATCCTCACGTGTCTTATTTATGATAATTCTAATAATTAAATTACAAACTTTTATTGTTTAAGAAAAATCGTAATTGAATCTAACGTTTCAAAATATCTTATAAATATATTGAAACAACATAGTTTCACACAATCGATGTAAAACTAATATATGCTTTCGAAACTAAACTTGGACGCTAAATTAATAAAACGTTTACATTTATTTTAAAATATAATATTCTTTTATTAATATCTTATCTGTCATAGAGACACGTGCTTAAATTCTGATAAATATATTATGTACTACTTTTCTTACAATTCATAATATAACCGTTACTATTATTTATATCGAAACGCGTTATATTAATATAATTAATAAAAAAAATTTCGTTTTTTATATAAAAGTTTACATTTTCTGAAAGTATATTTATTTTTAATATTAATGGTGGTCACTATCCAGATAAACTATTTCAGTCAAAATATCGTGTATATATACACACACACGAAATCGTCCAAGTCTCGATTGAATAATTTTTAGCACACATGGTCGTGAATTTACATTGGTTATTCACTTTCATATTCTTGTTTTTAACGCTCGTTTGTAAATTAGCTATAGTTAAAATAATCATATACCACATTATAATATTTCAAATTATACTTAATAAAACTACTTTAACCAATCTATCGAAATCTAATTTTATCAAACTTTAAGAGACCAAAAGTTATACCCTCTTACGTGCGGTTCACGTCTAAAATTCTACTCATAGCCGACATGCAACACGATCCGGATATACCAACGTGTTCGTTTTTGCCTCACAAACATTTCTCCGGTCTCGGATCGTCCATATGACACCTCAAAACCTACATGCAACCCATTTTAAAGAACCATTTTCGTTCTAAAATCTGATCATCATTTCCTTTGTTGAAATCAAATATCTATGTGTTAGGAAAGTTCACCAAAAATTTCAGCTCGATCCGACGGCCAAATCTCCGGGAATCTGCATTTCTTTATAGCTGTGTTTTCAAATCCGAACCTGAAAATGTTGCAAAAATGGCTATCAAAACCATACTTAAACAACTTCAAATCTTATCTTTACCGATTCAAAATGGTTATATACGGGTTAGGAACCCTCGGTAAAGAAATAAAGTTGTTCGGACGGTTGAATCTCGCGTGCGAGGCCGCTCTTTGAGAACATGCAAACCGAAAGAAATCTGCCCAGATTTTAAAAGATGTTTTTAATGAACTTAAGCTCAAAATCAAGACAATTAGAGCTTACCATCGCGTTCGGAACGTCGAAAAATGGTTCCATAGTGAAAACGGGCTTCGACCGCCTTCGGCCGCCACCGGACCGCCGCTGGACTACCACCGAACCACCGCCGCTGCCGGAAAACTTTTCAGCTCTCTGCTCCCTCTCTCTAGTCTCTCTCTCTAAAATGATTTAAAATGAGAGAATGAGGGGATGGATGGCTATATATAGCCGGTTTTATCTCCGTGGTCCCCATTCGCGTATCGGTCTCTCGCTCCAACGAACCCGCTATTTTAAGTGGCGTTGTATTTTCCAAATACATTTCGTCAAAATATTTATTCCGTTCCCGACTTAAATTTGTCTCGTTCTTATTATTTCCGCTAATAAGTTATTATCAATCGTTTCCCGGTGTCGGTGTCGGTGTCGGTTCCGTGTTACTCCAAACTTAATAAAACTAGTTTAGTTGTTTTTTCCAAAAACAACCCATCCAAACTTATGGTGTCTATTCAATTTATTTTATCCAAATAATAATTCTCGAATATAATAATAGTATATATTTTACTATCTCCTCAATACGTGTAATATTACGACCGTTGTTGAAACACTAATTTGCATTTTCCCGCTTCGTTATAACTTGGAATTGAGTCACGTTTTCGCCGGAGTTCTTGCTTTTCAATCCTCTACATTATTCAAATGGATTCAACCATGGACATTTTATCGAATGTCGGGTTGAATATTTACACACTTAACCGAAAACGTTCGTGTCCTCTTAACTTATCACCAAAATTTCTTTATTTTGCCTGACTCCTTGCGCGTTTTAAAATATTTATATTCCCTTCATTCTTAGCATAAAATACTATATTTAACTTAAGGGTCTTAATTCTCACTTAACCCAGTCTAAACATGTCTTAATCTCATTTATGAAGTATAATAATACTTTTTATTTTGCCGTGTATCACATTTGAATCTCTAAAGATGAATTTTGGTGATTCACTCGATGTCTATGCAGGAAAGATCAGTCAAAATGCAACACAAGCAAGCAATCTTGGGCATACGATGAATGAGAAAAGATTGGTTCTAAAACTTTTGGGTTATGTACCAGAAATGTTTGTTCAAATTGTTGCATCAATTGAACAGTTTGTTGATCTTAGCACTATGTCATTTCAAGAAGCGAATGGGAGATTAAAGGCTTTCGAGGAATGCATAGAGAAGAAAATTGAGGAGGAAGATGTGTCTGGTAAGTTACTATTCAGTGGTGCAAACAGAAAATGAAAGGGTAAACACCAGAAGTGTGAGCATTGCGATTGTAGAAACTCAAATCGGCAGGACTTTGGACATAGACGAGGGAAAGGTCGAATGTTAGGGAAAAGTCGAGGCGATAGTGGAGTGCAAAAGGACAAGAGCCACGTAAGGTGTTACAAATGCAATGAACTTGGACATGGCAGGAGCGAATGTCCAAACTTGGAAGAACGAGAGGAGGCGAATTTGGTTCGGGATGAAGACGAGGAACCAACATTGCTGTAAGCAGATCTTGAAGAAGATGATCGTGATTAAGGGGGTAAATGTAGTATTAATCACGCATCTTCAGAAGTATAGGGGTCATGTTGTAAATAGTCAAAACTATGTTTAGTATATGTTTTAAGTATAATGTAAAGTCTAGGGTCTAGAAGTGTCAAGATGGAAGTATATAACTTCTATGAACAGGTGTCGGCGATGTTTGAAAGGTTGCAACCCTAGATTCACGTCTTTTGGTGATCTATAAATAGGGGCAACATCTGGATGTTTTATTTAAATTCAATCCAAGTTAGAGTTTGAATCAAAGTGTGTTGTTCATATCAGCTTGTTTCTATTATCAATTCGTTATCAAAGATCAAGTCTGGGCGAACATCCAACCCGTGATAAGCTTATATAGAAACACACTGCAGCTTCATACGTCACTCTTGGCATTCAGATGCCCGGTTTGGATGTATTTTGAAGCCGCGCATCCCATGGTTCCGTTCCACTGCTCGTCTTTTAGAATGTCGGAAGACTTAAAATTCCTAAAAAATAATCTCAAAATCCATTTTTTCATGCATATACATCAAAAACCGCATCTTGTGCCGCTTTGAGTCTCAATCTCCATGAGAGTGGTGCATTCGATCTTGAACTTAAATGGTACTCCACACTTCTATCAGCACATATGATCATAAACTGAAAGCTGTTGTATTCCTGCCTCCTACGACATCTTCTGCACAATAACCCACTAATTTTACAAGATTTGGATGCTCAACAACTTCAAGAACTTTCACTTTAGTTATCCAATCTTTGTGCCCTCGGAATCTTGTTTCCCTTAACTGTTTAACCACCCGTTCTAACCCTTTAGTCGGTATCTCTAGGGTTCTTAGCAACTAAAGAAACACACGTTAACCCACCCCTGCCAATCTTTGCAGCTCGATCTAAAGTTCTTGGTAGCCGTTTTGTGTTCATAAAATGTGAACACCATAAGATTTCTTGCCAAACACATCAACCGCTCTGACGACATTTGTGGCCTATGATGCCTCAAAATACAAATCCAAATACGTCATACAAAGTAAAAATTTGAAATTGGATATACACATTCACATACTTTCATCAAAGCTATATCTCCATACTTGTCAGTTGTCAATATTAGAAAGGTTGATGCTCAAACACTGTGTCTACAAATACAAGACTTAAATGAAAATAACATATTTCCGGATTCTGAAGTCCAAATTTGATCATTCTATTTGATAGCGTTCACTATATATAATAACCGACTTCATGCTGCGGGTCCATCATCGCAGGTGTAGGGCCCACAAATAAAAATGGCAAAGCCTTGTATCACGTTAGAAGATTTAAATCCTAGTACACATGTACATGAGGGTGTAATTGAACTATCACGGTCAAGCAGGTCAAATTCAAAAGGTCTGTAAATACAATAACAAGTTCAACTAAAGAGTTAAGATTCATTCCAATAATAAACTTTTCTTAATCTTATTTAAAACATAATCATTAGTAAAATTCAAGAAAAAAAACAAGATAAAAAAAATGTTTGTTGTAAAATTCAAGAAAAAACAAAGATAAGAACATATTTGTTAGTCGACCCACCCTATTTTAACGATTCTAATTACATTTTTTTGACCTGTTATCCAACCTGTCCATTTTACCACGTCTTATACATGTCGTCTTAGAAGAAATCCACGTCATCTAATGGTGGGCCTTTCCGAATCTTTTCTTGGAGGTCTAATTGCTTTGGCAAAACCATTTCCGTTCCTTTTCCATGGTCTGAGAAATACCTCTCTAGGACCATCTGCAACGCATAAAAACATGCACGCGCTTTAAAATAATTACTACCCGTTAATTTTAATCATATTTTATAATTCAATAACAGAAACCTGATAAACAATTGGAAAAAAGATCAAGTCTTACCATGGCAGCATAAGCATCAAGACTCTGTTTGCGCGCAGATTTGCTAAGGCCCCTGAAATATCATCCACTTATCAAACAAATAATAAATTCATATAAGAAAATAATGTTAAATAAGTGAAAAAGATTTATACATGTTGATCATATGGTTCATGGCATCCGTAGATGTTCCGTGCTCATCTTGCAAGTATACTCTCCAACCCCTACATTCATATAATATAATAAATTTAATTGCAGGTATCCACGACTATATTCAACCAAATAAGCAAAGATTAGAATTAAATTTTAACCGTAAAATTAATAAATTTATACCTTTCTGCAGCTCGAATGGCGATCCTACCAGCAACACTGCGAACTTTATTGGATTGCGGTGTCTCTTTTCCGTCTGATGAAATGGGCAGCCCAACAATAAACTCATCTACCTCCTATTTACACAGTGACCACAAAAAGTCAACATTTGACTTTTGAAAGTCAATTGAGTTAAGACTTTGAATCAAAGTTGATCAGCATTGTTTTGATCCAAATAAAAAGTTATTCAAAGTTGATCAAGATTGTGGTCACCAAACCGAAACAAAAGCCACCGATTTGGTTTTATGCTTCTGTAAAAACCACACTTACGGTTTCATTTTGGTCATGTAATAAAACCGAAAAACCAAACCTAACCAAATTTCGAGATTTTCATTTTTTTATTTTTTATTTTAAGTAATTTATAACCATTTAATAAATATGTAGCTCAAACAACTTATCCCAACTGTATAACAAATCAATTAGTTATTAATTAACAATATGATTTAAGCCTAACTTCATTATTTTAAACCAATTTTTTTCTATTTCGGCCCAAAATTTCCAAACAGAAACCAAAACCGAACCGTTTCAAAAATCCAAAAACCAAAGTTTCGGTTTTTCATTCGTTTTAGCCCAAATCCGACCCAAACCGAACCTGTTGTTGAGCAATTTCTATCAGACTCGTCTCAAGCTTTTGTCCCCTTAATTCCAAAACCTAAACACACAAAACAACCCAAATCAAAACTTAAAAACCAGTTCAATTCATGACAAATTAATTCCTCAAAATTGGGCATTAATAATTAGTAACCCAAAATGAAACCTTTAGAGGACGAACAGAGAAGCCTTTACTGATAGCAAGGCCAGTTCTTGACAAACCCAGATCGATTCCGAGGCTGAACCCACCGATCCATGTCGAATCAAGCTTTCTGCGCATGGCGTTTGGGGGAAATGGGTGTTGTTGAAGTGAGATTTCTGCCTTAATCTTTGGAAAAGACATTCGTGAGTGTGGTTTTGGAAGATTAGTGGGTGTAATTGGGATTATTGATGGCAGCTGATGGGATTGGGCCATTTTTGTGCTCTGGTTTCTGATGCTGGAGTGGGGAGGATGGATAATAATATTATGAGTTGGTTATATGTAACCCTTTATCTTTGAAAGATTAACATAACACCCGTCAGCCCTTTATGTTTTTTTTAACAACACTGCTGATCCAATGGCAAAGGTCAACGTCAGCTGGTTTAACCAATCAAACCAAGCTCTTAAGCGTCTCTGGGTTATTTTCAGTTTCGGGAAAATCACCCTCAAAATCGAAAACTACCCACAACGTCGACTTGTTATTGTTAGACTGATGAAATAAGTTCGGTTGGTTGGGTTTGTAATAACCAAAAAAAAAAAGAAGAAGAAATATGCAATTTCAATTTAACTATCTAACTCATTCGGTGGACCAACTTCAAATAGGCTGGTATATGAGTCATATGGCATATATCAAAGCATTTTGCAATATAAAACTTTAAATGATTTTTGTTCACCTATGATATTTTAATTGGATAATTAAATACATTTTCTATAAGGTGAATAATTTAATTTATATTATATTATATTATATTATATTATATTATATGTATGTATTTAAAAGGCATGTTTCCTTACTCTCACATAAAACATTGTAGCTCATATGTACAAACTATCAAGCACACTGTATAAGTAGTTGATGCGTGTTTGAAATCCACGTTGCATCTTGGTTTTCACCCACGTGTTCATATCGTGGCCACTTTTCCTTTTCGAAGCATCGAGATGAGTACTGTGTAGAGATCAAAAAGACTTCTCCACCGCTCCAAATCAACAACTGAGTAGAAGAGGACGGCGGAAATCGGTTCCACTCACGACTTCCTGTGATCGGTGAACACTCGGTTGCCAATCAGACGCATCGACTGAGGCGACGACGTTTGTGAACGGTGGCATGCAATGGATTAGTGTCTAATTTGAAGGTGGAAATAACCATTATCTTAGGTGTGTTGTTGTCTGTAACTCAATTTGGTTTTCTTAATCTTAATCGTTGTTATAGTTATGTTTCTTTGCTATCTTTTAGCCAAATTAATTTTGGGTATAATTTGTTGCATGTCATTTGAAACCAGAAAAGTTTACTTCATTTGGTTTTCACCTCAATTCACTAATTTGCGATAGTTGTAGTTCTTATGCCTTTGTTGCAAAGGCTTATGTTCTCTCTTTACTTGGAGTTAGTAATCAAAGTGTTCGATTGGTTTTGGACATGTTGTTTTTATTTATTGATTGGCAGTTTATATTTGCTACCTCTTGGAGGAGATTATATTAAGGTTTATACACATTCAGCCAGATAGATTTCTTCACTTAATGTTAGATGCATTAACATGTTTGGCTCTCCTTCATTGATATGTAGCCAAATCTCACTTAAAGATTAAAATACTTGCTTATGAATTCATAAAGTAAAAGTAGTTTGTATATGTAACCTTACCTCTTTATTAAAACAGAATTATGACAAATAAAATAATCGGAAACTTTTTAATATTAATATTAATGAATGGTGTTTGGATTAGTAGTTATTCCAATTTGAAGCATCACGTTAGGATACTTTATTTATCTCAATGATCAGGTATTGATGTTCCTGAACCTTCTCTAATTGATGCTTAGAATATCACAATCATAATCAGCTCTTGCCAAACATTTTAAATTAACGAGACAAAACACCGCCTTAGCAAAGATTTAACTGGCTGCACTCTCAGTTCACCCCGCAATATTTGCTTCCAAAAGTCATGGAAAAAGGTCACAAAGCGAACAGTCAGGTATTAGACCATAACGAGCAAGCTCTAACTAAAGGCTTTCTAACACCAACTCTTATTCTAACGCAAGCATGTAGGAACTCAACAAGAAATGCAAGCTATCTAAACCAAAACAAGCAACTTTTTGGAAACACCTTTTGACCATGGATTGAACATTGAAGAACCATGCTAATTCTTGGAAAATGTAACCAACAAAGTCAACCTCGGGTTCAAGAATAAGCCTTTTAGCCATGGAATGCTTGCTTTTGAAAAATACTCAAGACTAACCAAGGATAAATATGTTTGTAAAAACCAGAAGATGGATAAACATGTTAGTAAAAACCAGAAGGTGGATAACTATGCATGTGAAAAACAAACTTCTAACCAAGCATACACTGCCTTAACAATATTGCTTCCTTGCAATACAAATGATCTTATGAACATGTCTAATAAACGTAGAATCTGGCACCAACTCAGCCCGCAGTATCATGCGGGTACGATTACTAGTTTTCTATTTAAAGTAAATACTTTTATTTATGAATGCGCAACACCTTTTAAGTAGGTTGGTAGGACATACACCAAACACCTTTTTTATTATTCAACCATGAGGGTTTTTTATTATTCACTGTTTCATGTGTCATGGTGGTACAAGACTTAGATTCTTTAGTGCATATCAAAGTTCAATGTTCACTTGTATCAATTTTAGTGGATTATGGCGACGAAGGATTTGAGTTATGCCTTGCAATGTTGTCCGTTCGAATTCCAATCCCACCCGAGCTTTCGTCCCACCGTGTGTTACGCTAGAGGGTTCCACTCTTGTGGTGGCATGACTGCCAAGTGGCAGCCGACAGTATGGTTTCCAGGGGGAACTCCCAAACCAAACTTTGAAGCCAGCGTAAGTCTAGTTAAGACAACATAGTCTTGCAGGAATGGGGGCAACGGGGCTCTCCAAAATTGAAAAGTGCGATAGCGGGTAGCCTAACATACAAAAAAGTCGTCGTTCCAAAAAGAAAATTTAATTTATTTACTTTCTATTTAAAGTAAATAAAGTTATCAAATATTTAACCAATAATAAAACAACTTGAGGCCGATGCATGCTTAATGTTTACAACATACACACGAGCCAAACTCAAGCTTAGCCGATCTTGATTTTAGACACGCTTAGGCTCAGCCAGACTCGTTTACAACCCTATACATATTGGAAGTATGTTGATCATGGTCTTGTTTTCCAAGCAAGCACACAGAAACCAAATAACTTTAGGTTATTCAAATACTCTATTTGGTTTTGTGTGGGGTATCAGGTACGGAAACCATTGTTACAACTTTAGAGCTTGTACTAAATTCATACTTTAATGTACTCAAAACAAGTTACAACTTAACCAGACCAGTATCTTACAAATGACCTCGCTTCAAAATGAAAAGTCGCATAGTGGTTTATATAAGTTCAACAAGCGAGACTCGTCGGATGGTGAAACAAGTCAAGTCAACTCAACATAATTAGGCCTGTAGAGTTCTATTTAACAAACTATATCACAAAGTGGCGGAACCCGTTGAAGGGGTAACAACAGATTCTTCTACATTTACTCAAGATGCCATTGAAACCTGTTCTGTATTTTCCGATTCTCGTCTCATGTTGCAGCGCTCAATGATCTTCGTGAAATCCTCAAGACTTAGCTGCAGAAAAACATTAATCAAAACTCAAAACCGGTAACAAAAGAGTTTATCGAATAACAAAAAATATTGACTTTACTTTATGATTAGATGCTAACCTTCCCATTTCCATCACTATCAAAGAAATGAATCATATGCTCCATTTCCTCATCCTTCCATGTAAAATCATGTGAAGCTGCTACTCTCTGCACGTCACGTAAACTTATCCCACCTTTGCCTGCTTCTGCAATAACAAGTATCCATTTCGATGTTAAAAAGACCAAAATACCCTTCACTTCAAAAAACAAAGATGGTAAATGTGATAGCTTTATCATTGGTTCCGAGAAGTTCAGCAGAGAATAAACTATTGACTCTTAAGAAAAATTCTACCTTTTATGGATGGAATATTGTAAAGTAAAATAAATTTAACGAAAGATTGAAACCGTAAAAGTTAATTTGAGAAATTACCGTCAAACTGGAAGAAGTGTAGTATCAGCTCATCCTCAGTCATTTGCACTCGACTTGTGAACTGTTTACCATGATCAAATTAAAGAAATTCAACAATCTTCATGGAACTACAAGACTAGAACTACCGAAAAAGAAAACAAACACGGATCTAATAAATAAACTACCAGTTTTTTCCTCTTCCGTTTCCCAGAATCATCCTTACGTACACTCTGCTTTCTTTCATCATTTGATGCGTTTGCTTCAGATATTTGAGGAGGTGTTTTGTTCTTTACATCCAAAAAGCCCTGTGAATCTTGTAGAGAAAGAGCAATGGCCTGCATCAATAGGGTTGATTATTCGGTTGAAAATCTTCAGGTAAACAAGAACATAAATTCATGCAAATGAATTAAACTTACCTTTAGTAAAGCTTCATCATCATCATCATCAACAACATTTGAGGTGCTTGAAAGCTTAGAAATTTTCTTGCTAGGTGTTGACTTTTTCGGCTTTGACTGAAAAACAAGTTCATAATATTTAGTCACCTTATTCACTTCTAAAACTATACCTTATGAAGGAGTAACTGGTTGCGTCACGTGCCACAATTCTGTAAGCCCCAAGTTTTTCCACCTCTCTTACTTCGCCCCTTAAATATAGTAACATATACGTAATTTCAATCATATTTTATGTCGAAAACTGTTTTATAATTCCTAAATCTTCAATAATAATATTTTCTTTGTGTAACACTAAACGAGCCAATCCGCTCACAAGCTATTCAAATTCGGCTCGTGAAAATCTCAATCGAGCTAAACTTAAAACAGACTCGAGCCTAAAAACACCCTTGCTTAATAAATGAGCCTAATCTTCACTTATCGAGCTCGGGCCAGCTTGCGATCCTACACAAGCCTATTACTTATATATTTTTTATTTAATATATATATTTTTAATAATTGCTATTACATATAAAGTTATGAACAAAAAAAACTAAATAATATATGCTAAGTTATATATACAATTATAATAATTGAAAAATATATAAACAAAAATAACTGTAACTATATAAAGATTATTAATAAACGGTAAACGAGCCGAGACAGACCGACCTTGAGCTTGAAAAACTACCCACGAGTCACGAGCTGAGCTAGAGCTATAGAGATAGAGCTCGAAACAAGCCGAGCTCAAGCTCTGTGTAAGCTAAACGAGCCAAGCTTGAGCCTAGTCGAGCTCGTTTACACCCCTATTTCTAGCCTAGCGCATAATAGATATCAATTCTCTATACAAATTGATCATCATACCTGCATTCATTAATATTATATACAATCCAATACACTAATTTTATAAAAAGCTTCAATTTTTAAGTAAAAATACCCAAATGTAACAAGCCAACTACCTTCTTCATTCGAGACGCACAAAATTCATCATCGTCATTATCCGATCCACTCGAAGAACTACTCGATTCTTCCTCAGCTGCAGATGGGTTATACTCCTCATCATCGTCTTCCAAACCCACCTTCTTTTTGCCTTTTTTCTTCTTATTATTATTATTTTGTGAAATCGGAATCGAAGCCGTAAACGCGGACGCCATTTTATCCAGACCCATTGCTTTCATTCTCGCTTTGTTCTCTTCGATTCTTTTCAATCTTTGTTTCTCGTACTCCGTCATCTTCTCCGATTGCGGCATCTTTTCGATGAAATTTGATTCTATGGTTTTTTGTAGTTGTTAACGCGGGAATTTAACTGCCGTTAATGGGAGTCATGGGCGGATCCAGCTAATGAAGTGCGGGTTCACGACTTTCGGATTTTATATAAAACGAATATATAAAATATGAAAGTAAACCCACAAATAAATTCTGAGTGAACACATAAACAAGGTTGGGTCATGGCCTAATGGTAAACACCTTGTTTTGTTTATATAAGAACCCATATTTAATTCCCACTCCTAGCAATTTCTTTTATTTTTATGGCTGGTTACTTAATCATTAGTCATGACTGTTTGTATCTTGCTATCTTCTGCCTGGTTCAAGTTCAGCTTTGGCATTCATCCGATTAGCTAAAAATATGTTTACTTTGCACAACAATTATGTGACTCGTAGCTAAAACCAACACAATTTGAATAATTGCTATACGTATTACATGCTATAAGTTAAGAAAGAGAGATCTGCTAGCCTTTCTAAAAGAAGTTTTGGTCATTATTTTTAGGAAACAAATATGATCTTAGTAAAATCTCAATCTTGATACATTGAATGACCCGAACCGTCTAACTGACTCGAACCATCAAAGCAATCCGAATAGTCGGAACGGCCCAAACCATAAGACTGACCTGAACGGTGAACCCACTGAAAAAAATTCATGGATCCGTCACTGATGAGAGTGTGTGTTTGTTTGTTTGGGGTCGGTCTTCTTTTTAGGGGCTATTTGGGATTCCTTATTTTTGCCTCCTTATAACTTATCTCATGATAAATTAAAAAAAAAGTGTTTGGGTTTCCTAGTTATGTGAGAGGAAATGTTGATAAGTTACACTTTTGTAACTTACGACTTCTTCTTATAAGTTATAAGGAGGTGAAAATAAGGAATCCCAAACTAGTAGGGGGTTTAAATTAAAACCGGATCGGATTTAAAACTGGCTTGGTCCGCTTGAAGGCAAAAATGTTCAGTTCAGGCCGATCAAACCGGTTTGGTACAAAAAAACGGGCTTTTTGACATGATTTTTATCGGGCTAGGTCCAAACGAGTTTGAGGGAATGAGACTACAAACCGGTCACGAACTGTTGGGCTGGGTCTTGAACTGAGTTGGTTTGGGCTAACCCGATTTGAGTTGCGACTGGGTTCGATTGGAAATCAGCTCATCGGTCCCAAGCGATTTTTTATGTGTCTACTTAAAACAATTTGATTGAGGCCTTATGAATCTAAAATCGATTCTGTTTTATGCTACAATTGACCCTAATCATATTTATTATAGCTACACATGTATAATTCGGTTGATAAGCCCAGATGGGGTTGGTCAAAACCGATTTGGCCCAATCTAAATCAAAGAAATAATGAAGAGGATGTAAAATAAAATTACGTTAAGGAGAATGTAATCGAAGAAATTGAATCTTGATTGAACAAGTATTGGCATAACAAATATGAAGGTGTGGTCCACACATGCTTGAAGGGTGAAGTAACGGAAATTGAAGGGTTGACGAAGGGAATTAAGGTTTGTGAAAGTAATCTTTTTCCTAGGTTGTAGCAAATATTTTGGTCCATCTTGGTCGAGGTATAACTTACGTGTACAATCGAGAAGGGATTGAGAAGTAACAAAAATTGAAGGTCCTATTAGAGGTTACATTTACAGTTACAATGATATTGATATAGATTTTAAGTGTGGATTTGAATATAATTTCACCAGGTTCTCAACAATATATATGACACTTTTTTTAAATAGAAACCATTACCAATGATATCATACAAAAAGTAAATTAGTTAAAATCGATTAACCAGAAAATTAATTTAGTTTTACCATACAAAAGGTCATGACTCACATGTCATGGTATATTTATGTGTTCGGATCCTTTATGAGCGTAACAGAATACGATACCTTGACGTGTCATGAGTCATGAGCCTCGTTCCGTTAACCACAAATATTTAGGGCTGTCAATTTATGACACAGACTTGTTAACACGACACGACATGGCACGGGTTTTAACAGGTTTGGGTTTGAGCTTAACTGGTTTTGTGTCTTAAACAGGTCAATCTGTTTAAGCCATGTTTAAATTCGTATCCTAACAGGTTAATGACCTGTTAACATGTTAGTAACATGTGTAGATTTTTATTTTAAAAAATAAATATATATACACACTCATAAAGTCTTAAACCTAAAGTCATACTTACAAACCGCATTTAATTAATACCCGCCAGAACCCGATATTATGTTTTTTATGGATGTTATGCTTTGCTTATATGGTTTTTTGTTCAAGTATGTTTTTGGATTTATCGTCTTTTGTTTCAAGTATGTTATGAATTTATGGTTTTTTGTTTCAAATATGGATTATTTATCAATTAAGACTTTTATGCTCGTTTTGAATATTTTGGTTTTGTTACACATGCATTATTCATTGTGTCTTTAAACAGGTCTCTTAGCAGGTCTTAACATGTTAACCTGTTACTAAACAGGTTCGTGTTCGTGTTTGGAAAAAATAACACGATTAGTTATCGTGTCGTGTTCGTGTTTAGCATAACAGGTCTTCGTGTCTTATCGTGTCGTGTCCGACATGTCATTAAAGCGCTACAAGTATTATCATTAATGTTATCATATATTTAAGTAACTTTAGTCATATTCCAAAAGCAACTTTGAAGTTCGATTGGAATCCAAAAGCTACCAAAAAACCTAATTTATTTAGCTTATTTTAGTTGTATTAACTTAAAAATGATATGAAATTATTGGTCAATCCATTAATTGAAGAGCGGAGGAATAATGTGACACCCAACAATGTCGGCTATAATCACCCACCTAATATGACGTGTACGTTTATCCATCGATAACGAATATATCTAATCTATTATTATTATTATTATTTTAGAATACCTTGGAGGGTACCCAATACCCCAATATATATAATCAATCAATCACTCATCATCCATTCGATTCTTTCTTTTCTTTTCAACCCAATCCTTACTCTAACCCATTTTATTACCCTTTGATTTTCTGATTCATTTCCAGTTCAATCAGATGTATGTATTCTTGACTTTTACTATTGAATCAGTTCTTGAATCGATTTATTTCTACTTGCTATAGATATTAAGATCATAGACTTTGGAGTATTTTGATTGATATGTTTTGTGTTTAGATTATTAAGTCAACGGGTTCAGTATTGTGCAAGAAGATGTTTTTTTTATCAATTTTTGTTTATCTAATATATGGGTTTATTGATAAATAAGTACTTGTTTTTCGTTGATCATGCTTTTTTTGTTGATTTTGTAGTTATTGATTGAAAAATGGCTAAAGGTTGCTTCAAGCAAGAACATGAATTCTGTAAGTTTTTTTGTATACAAGATTTGAATCCATGGTCAATTAAACTGAGTCTTGAATCAGCATGATTGTTTAGTGTTAAAAAATATTATTAACTTTTTGATTGTTATGTTGTCCAGCAAAGAGGCACGCTGAGGCTTCAAGGATTAGGGAGAAATATCCCGATAGAATTCCGGTATATCACCTTTTTTCTTTCAAGTTTAATTTTCCATCTTTGTGTATTCATGTGTAAACAATAGGGGTGTCAACTCGGCTCGGATGAGTTGTTTCTTCAAGCTCGGGCTTGGTTCGTTTATTATTTATTAATTAATTTATATACGTTTTTAATTATTCCTGTATATATTGAGGAAAAACCTTAAAACTAGCCTATGCTCGGATCAAGCTCGTCTACTTGTTTGCACCCTTAGATGGTGTTTGTTTTTTCACAAAAGATCTTCCTGACCTCTTTTGTGACATTGCCTTCTACAGACTGTTTGTTTTTTCGAAGACGTTTCATTAAAAAACGTCTGCGCGCCCTCTTCTTGGTGCAGACTTGGACATTCCACTTCTCAGTTCTTCTAACCTCTTCCCAGCATATCTCATATATAAGTTTAATATTAGTGTGTAATTTTCATATTTGTAATTTCAGATTTGATAATTTTTTTAACTTACATCCAACCTTATTATTAGTTTAGGTATAATGATTAGTTTAATATTCACCATTCTTGTAATTAATTATTATTAATTTTTTGTTGAAGAAAGTTTATAGAAAAGTTTAGGTATAATGAAAGTTTGTAGAAAGGATTAATATAGTGAATGTTGTTGTTGCTTGTTTATTGTTGCATGTGTTCGATTATTGTTAATTTTTGGTTGAAGAAAGTTTGTAGAAAAGTTAGATATAATAAATTGGTTTATTTAAATTTTTGTTTATTATAACAGTCTGCAGACGTTAAAAAACAAACAGTCTTCTTCTTGCATACCGCAGATGTTTGGTCCACCTCTTCTTCCACAGATATCTGCAGATGTGGTCCGCAGACTGCAGACATTTTACCTCTTAAAAAACAAACAACACCTTAGTAACGAGCCGAGCCAGAGCTCGTCTAGGCTCAAGCTCAGCTCTTTTAACCAATTGAGCCATATGTCTTAAAGCTCGAGCTCTGCTCTCTAAGTAGTTTCTCTAGCCTATTTCTTAAGCAGCTTGGCCCGTTTATACCCTTGTGATTGACTATTATAAATGTTTGTTTCGTGTCTTACTCTGCATATTTTGCTTAAAAGGTGATTGTGGAGAAGGCAGAGAAAAGCGACATTCCCAATATTGACAAGAAGAAGTAAGTGTTGTTTCCTTTGTGTAACAAGTATCAAGTAATAATCTTGGTTATGAAGAAGTACATGAATATTTAAGAAATTCTTTATTTATCTGTGCAGATACCTCGTCCCTGCTGATCTTACTGTCGGGCAGTTTGTGTACGTGATTCGTAAACGAATTAAACTGAGCGCAGAAAAAGCTATTTTTATTTTTGTGGAGAATGTCCTTCCACCTACTGGTATATCTTTATAAAACCTTACATCTTTTATTAAATCTCCCTATTTACATTATGTTGGATCAATGCGATTTTTGATATATTTGCAGGTGCGGTAATGTCTACAATATATGACGAGAAGAAGGATGAAGATGGATTTCTATACATCACCTACAGCGGGGAGAACACGTTTGGGTCTGGTCAGTAGGCGCATTCTGTTCAATGTGACACTAATAAAGTTGTGTATAGAAGGATGAAGATGGATTTCTATACGTCACCTACAGCGGGGAGAACACGTTTGGGTCTGGTCAGTAGGCGCATTCTGTTCAATGTGACACTAATAAAGTTGTGTATAGTTGTTTGTTTCGTATATATTTAATTTCTACAAAATTGTTAAAACCTATTCCAGTTGATTAATAACAAAGTTTCAAAGTTCATTATATTTATTTAATTTCTTTGTTCATCCACATGATTTTTCGGCTTCTATATTGTTTGGTTGGTTGGTTGGTTTGTTTCTAGTTAGATAGCATTCCATTGGATAGAAAAGTTTTAAGCCAATGTTAACAAAGTTATGAAAACTTAATACAGTTCTTGAGGAAAATAGAGAATTATAAAACGTACTAATCACTCACAAATATTCTAAAATAAGATTTTTAAAATCAATTTACTATTAAAAATATTGTTTGGATGAAATTGATCAGTACTAGGAAAGAAAAATAAAGATTGCTTTTTCTTTAGTTGTAGTCTTTGGGTTATAAAATTGCACACTTGATGACTTTTTGCCAGAACTTTAAAACAAAATTTAGACCAATTAGAGGTTAAAATACGTAAGACACAATTTAACAGAATTTGAGATTGGCATTAACCAACCATACGGCCATATGGTGAAGTGTTGGATATTGAATTATTATATGAGAGTGTAACACTTGATCAACATCAAGGATGCATGATGGTCAACTGTTGAATTGATGGCCGTATGAAGAATTTAAAGTCTTTTGCTCTTTCTAGAAAATTTTTAATAATTTATTAGTTTGACTCAACTTTTTACGATTTTAACTTTTTTTAACGGTTGACGAATCTTTTAAACGGGCTACTGGTGAAATTCACCAGATCGGGAATTCGGGATACACTCGACTCCGAATAGAGGAAAACCCTCACCTAAGCCCAACGTTCGAGAACACTCGCTCGAAGGTACGACAATGCGATACGATTAACCGCTTAGTTCAACGATCGAACTAGCGATCGCCGCTTATTTGCATAGTCTCCCAACATCACCAAGTGTTGCCGAAATTAAATGATGGAACAAAAATCAAACATGAGTCACTTGGAACGCCTTGTCTCCCCTTATCATCCCACCACCAACTCATTGGCTACTATTAAACTTTCTAACTAATAATAATATCAATATCTTAATGTTACATATTGACGTTTAGGTTTAAATACATGAGACTTATATTTTAAGTTTATACATATATAAGTTTTCCTAGATGAATATGAACAAATTTATTTTTTTAAATAATTGTCAAGCTAGATATTATTATATTTATATATAATAATAATTTAGAACTTTGGTTTTTTTAGAACATCAATCCATTACTAAAAATGAAAGTTGTACATAACCTGCAGCAGGTAGCTAGAGGAGGGGTCTACCAAACAAAACAAAATATCAATCAATCAATCAATCAATCAATCATACCCAGTAAAATTCCACCGACAGCAGAGCTATAGGTAGGGTCTGGGGAGGGTGGGATGTAGGCACACCGTACCTCTATCCAAAGGAATAAAGAGGTGGCTTCCAGAGAGACCCTCGGCTCTAAGAACATGTGTATGAAGCAAAAAAAAAGGAAATCAAAGTTTAACAGTTATATAAAAGACTACTACTAATTATAATAATATTAATAAAAAGGTCACAGTTTAACCGCAATATAAAAGCTAATAATAATAATAAAATATGTAAGGGAAATACCATTATGGTATGTGACCTAAATAAGTTAAGTCTAAGCCCTAAGGTATTCAATTCTCTCTAAAAATCCTTAACTTTAATTCTACTTCTCCACGAATTCCTATCCTCAACCATGTCCTCGAAGAGGTTTAGGTCTATCAAATCATGCCTAATCCTCTCATCCCAAGTCAATTTCGGTCATCCTCTACCCCTCCTCCCCTCTATAGTAATGTTTTCTACGGATCTAACAGGATTCGTCGTCTGTCTTCTCTTTACATGTCCAAACCATCTCAATCTACACTCTCTTATCTTGTCTGCTATGTTCGCCACCCCTAATCTCTCGCGAAGCACAACGTTTCTTATTCTGTCTAGCCTTGTGTGCCCACACATCCAACGTAGCATTCTCATTTCTGCTACCTCCATCTTCCGCACTTGTGCCTTCTTGATGGCCCAACAATCTGTTCCATATAGCATTGCAGGTCTAACTGCCACCCTATAGAATTTTCCCTTCAGATTAGTCGGGAAACTCTTGTCGCATAATATACCTGTGGCTGCTTTCCATCTACACCATCCTACCTGAACTCGGTGGGTCACATCACTGTCTAATTCCCCATCGCTCTGTACAAATGATCCTAAATACTTGAACTTCGTTACCTGCGGGACCACCTGCCCTTCAATTGTGATGTGTGCGTCTTCACTGTCGTTTATCTCACCAAAATCACAGTGTAGGTACTCCGTCTTAGATCGGCTAATCTTTAAACCTTTTGTCTCTAAGGTTGTTCGCCACTCCTCAAGCCTCATGTTTAGATCTTGTTTTTTCTCAGCAAGTAACACAATATCGTCTGCGAACATCATGCACCACGGGAGAGTCCCCTGAATCGACTTTGACAACTCATCCAAGACTACTGCAAAAAGAAACGGGCTCAACGCTGACCCCTGGTGAAGACCTACCTCTACAGGAAAGAAATCAGTATCCCCCACTGGCGCACGGACACTTGTTTCACTCCTGGTATACATATCCATAATTATCTCTATGTATTTCCTGGGCACTCTTCTACCCTCCAAGCACTCCCAGAGCACCTGTCGTGGCACACTGTCGTAGGCCTTTTCTAGGTCAATAAACACCATATGTAGATCACGCTTCTTCTCCCTATACTTTTCCATTAATCTTCTTATAAGGTGTATTGCCTATGTGGTGGAACGCCCCGGCATGAAGCCAAATTGGTTGACCGTAACCTGAGTTTCTCGTCTAAGTCTAACCTCAATCACTCTTTCCCATAGCTTCATAGTATGACTTAGTAGTTTGATTCCTCGGTAGTTACCACAACATTGGGCGTCTCCTTTGTTCTTATAGATAGGAACTACAACGCTGCTCCTCCACTGGTCTGGCATCTTACCTGATTTGAGAATACTATTGAACAGAGTAGTTAACCACATGACTCCTTCCTCCCCCAAACACTTCCACACCTCGATGGGTATGTTGTCTGGGCCAACCGCCTTAGACCTTCCCATCCTCCTAAGTGCGTCCTTCACCTCTTCTCGTGTGATCCGTCGGCAGTAGCAGTTATTCGATTGTTGTCGATGAAAGTTTGTGTTGTCATGTTCTTCTTGGTAAGCTCTCCCATTGTTAAAAAGATTGTGGAAGTAGGTTTGCCATCTTAGCTTGATGTCCTGCTCCTTGACCAGTACATGCCCATCTGTATCCTTTATGAACTTCACCGGTCCTAGATCTTGCCTTCTACGCTCCCTGGCTTTGGCAATCTTAAACATAGCATGTTCCCCCTCTTTTGTTTCTAGACTTTCATACATCCGTTTAAAGGCCGCCTTCTTTGCTTCCGCCACTGCCTTCTTTGCCTCTATCTTGGCCGTTTTGTAGTTGTCCCTCAAATCCACTCGCTCCTCCTCATTCGTGCACCTCATTAGCTCCCTAAAACATCCTTGTTTGTCCCTTATCTTGTCTTGCACTGCGTCATTCCACCACCAAGACTCCTTATGCCCACTTGACTTTCCTGTTGTGACCCCGAGAGTCTCCTTTGCTACTTGGATGATCTTTGTCTCCATAGCTTCCCATATATGAGTTGAGTCCCCATTTAGTCGAGCTCGCGTATGCGGTATGAGTTTATCCTTAAACAGAAGGAGATTTTCGTCCTTCAAATTTCCCCATCGAATTCTCGGTGTACCTTTCTTCTCTCGAACAGTCAGCTTATTTCTGAAGGCTATATCAGTCACTAGTAGTCGATGTTGAGTCACAACTGCCTCCCCAGGTATGACTTTGCAGTCCTTCCACCAACGTCGGTCTCCTCGCCTCATCAAAAGGTAGTCAATTTGCGTGTCGCGTCCGCCACTGCTAAAAGTGATTAAATGAGAATCTCGTTTCCTAAAAAAAGAATTTATAATACCTAGGTCATGTGCCACCGCAAACTCTAGAAGATCTGTTCCGGTCTCATTCCTATCACCAAAACCGAAACCCCTATGTACGGCTTGAAAACCATCGTTAGCCTTACCAATGTGTCCATTAAAATCACCTCCTATGCAAATCCTCTCCCCCTAGGTATGCCCCCTACCACTGCGTCTAGGCAATTCCAAAATTCTCTCTTTTCCTGATCCCCTAGGCCTACATGAGGCGCGTAGGCGGAGACTACTGCCACTACTTCCTCTCCTAGTACTAATTTCAACACCATAATCCTGTCATTATGTCTTATCACCTCCACCACACTAGTGTGTATTTCCTTAGCCACTAGAAACCCCACTCCATTCCTAGCTCCATCAGACCCCGAGTACCACAACTTATACCCATTACACTCAGCCCCTCTATGTCCTTTCCACTTAGTCTCCTGGAGGCATGCTATCTGAACCCTACGTCTTTTAAGCACATCTACCAATTCTAACAACTTACCATTTAATGTTCCTACATTCCAAGAAGCCAAATGCAATATACGCTCCCTATCTTTACTCTTTCCTACACCCCTCGATTCAGGACATGGTCTCAGGTAATAGTCATGGTTCCTACGCTCTATGGTTGCAACTAATCACACAAACACAAGCAATAGAACACCAAATCAATAATAATAATAATAATAATAATAATAATAGTAGTAACAAAAACTAATAATAATAATAATAGACACACGGCACACAGTAACAGATAAATTGGACTGACTACTCTAGCAGCATCAAGGCCTATTGCCAACAAAAATAAAAGATATGAAACGATCTCACCGGGATTTTAGCAAGTCACCAATATTGCAAAACCGGGACGAGACACCGTGAGCTAACGAGAATAAGCTAGAAACGTGACACAATCTACAACCCTTGAGTTTCGGCGGCGGCGGCGACGGCGGAGCTCCGGCGACGTGTTACGGTGGCGGCAGAGGGTGAATCAGCTAAGATCCTTCAATGATAACACCTCGCAGCAACCCAGCAACCTCCACAGAGCCTTAATCGTTTTTCCGGCGGCGGCAATAGACGACGGTGGCGGCGGCAGTTAACAACAGTAGCCGGAAACAACAGTACAGCGAGAATAATGAGCTGCGGTGGTGTTATGGACGTGTTGGAGAGCTCCGGTAAGGGTTAATAGGGCTGTTGTTACCGGATCTTGAAGAATGAGCTTCGTATCGTCAGTGGCCGGACGGAATTGGGGTTAATTTGTTTGAGCCCAAAATCGCACCTGGACTTGAATCGTGAAACGTGACGGCTGATTGAGCAGGCCCCGATGAATGGTTTAAATGCTTTTGGTTCTTGTCTCGATAATCAGAAAACCTAGGAATAGTGATGGCGGAGTTAATTTGAAACAGAAACCCCTGAAATCAGATCCAACTCACAAACCCTGAAAAAGGTCAGACTAAAAAGACAAGCGTTGAAGACAGTAACAATATTATTATTATTATTAATATTATTATTATTATGAAGAATGGAATGGATTCAAAATCGTGTGTGAATCTGCAAGAGATTCGACGAAGACATGATGATCGGATGAGAGAGAAAGAAGAACAAGTTTAGAGAGAGAAACAGTGGAGACGTGAGAGAAGACTTTGTTTCAAAATATTACCAAACAAAACAAAACAAAACCAAATAACAATCAACCCCATACAAACCATTAAATCAATACACAAGATAAAGGAGACGTGACCCAATTATTCCATGCAATCTCCTTGTATGTAGATCTATACTTTAGCCATCCAAAAAGGTTTGTCTTGATTTGTGAACTGCATAGACAGAGTCCCTTTGTTAAATCTCCTCCCATTCCTTTGTTTCTAAATAAACCACAACGAAGAGAAGAGAAGAGAAAACAATCCAACCCAAGATACGCCTACCCACTTTGTCACCTCCAAAAGATGCTCGAGAGAATCGAAGCCCCAGCTGTACCATAAAGAGAGCTCCCTCCAAACCTCTTGGGCACTCGAGAAAAACGTGTGTAGCCGATTCAGCCTCTAAATAGCACGACGAACAGTCGGGATTGACCGACTTCAGCCCTCTCGCAATTAAATTATCCGCTACCGGAATTCTGTTTTGCAACAGTCTCCAAACGAAGCAGTTAATTTTTATTGGAATCCAAGACTCCCAAGCGCAAATGGGAGATCCATCCCCATACAAATGATCTGCAATCTTTCTTCTCAAATTTTGGACCAAAAACATGCCCGTGGAGTCCCCAAACCATCTCCAACCATCATCTTTGCCTACATGAAAAGAATAGCAGAGTATCATTTCATTTAAGTCTTCCACACCAGTCAAGTTCTCGTGAGAGAGATTCAATTTCGACCAAGCCCACTTTACATCCAACGACCCGAGTCCATTTTGAACTACCCGAGTCAATTTCATTTAGAACTTTGGTGTCGCAAAATTCCCATTGGGCCACTTTATGAAACCTTATTGGTGGTATTTTGTTTTGTGTTTTTTTTTTGCTTTTCAGTTCAACTCTGTAGCGTACGTAACAAAAATCAATCGAAAACCAATTTTGTTTTTGTTTTTGTTTAAGTAATGGTATCGTAACAAACGTGACGGAAACTAACTGAATTCGTGTAAATTCACAGTGTTTTGTTTTAGTTCTAGTACCGTAACGAAAACGACTGAGTGGTGATTTTTTTAGTTCCGGTATCGTAACGAATGTGATGGAAACCGACGGAATTCGCGTAGACTGACCGTCTCAACAGTTGGGTTTTACCAACAATCAAGTTTTACCAACCGACTCCACCCTATTGGTCCACCTCAAGATTAATTTTATTTGTTTTAGTTCTATCACAATAACACAATTAACAGAAACCTATTAAATTTACTCCGCAATAATTTACCAACCCGCCCTGCGCTTTATATTTGTAATCAAATGCGAATTACAACATTCCCGCCACATCTACAGTCTGAGATCGCCATGGATGTGAAGCCTATCACTGGACTCTTTAGTCTCATCCTTCAACGCTCGCATCGCAGAGCTTCAAGATCTCGTCGTTGCTCGTAACAGTAAGTAGTCACACAATCTTATCTTCCAAATTAGGGCATTTGTTTATAATTCTTTAATTTAGTCTCTCCTAGTGTTCTAATTCTGTTTGGTTAGTGTATCCTGCGAGCAGCATTACCGATTTATCAGCAGTTGATGCGACATTGAAGGCTATGGAGCTTCAATTGCAGCAGATTAAAGATCGCTTGCGTGAACAAACCCTAGCCATTCCTAAAGCTAAAGTAAGTAAGTTCAATTTAGGGTTTGTATTGGTTAATCATCCTTTTGTATTACATAATTAGGGTTTTGAGATCTTTTTGTGAAGCTCGAGCTCGGCTTGTGAGCTGTTTCTTCTAGCTTGAGCTTGGCTTGGGCTTGGGTCGTTTATTATTTGGTATTTAATTTATATATGTTATTAGTTATTTTTGTATTTATTATATGAGAAGAACCTTAACGAGTCTAAGCTCGGTTTGAGCTCGTGTGCAGTTCCTTAAATGAGCCAAAACTTGGCATAGAAGTCCAAAAGAGTTAAAAATTAAGAATACATTAGGCTCGTTAGGGCTCGATGAGCCTAAACGATCTTTCCATACAAGGCTCAAGCTCTGGCTTGATAACTAAACAGGCTTTATTTGAGACTCGCCTCATTTTATTGATTTGATCTCGAGTAGCTCGTGGTCGGATCGGCTTGTTTGCTCCCCTACCTTCAACATAATAAAACGTTGTATCATGTTTACATTTTAATTATAGCTTTTTATTTAGCAATGTGTTTGTCACCAGAAATGGTGAAACCTGTTGAATCTAACAAGTGGAGCTGATGCAAATTGATGTAACCAAGAACTGATCTTGATAAATTGCATAACAAGACAAAAACCAATATTGCCTATGTGACTTTGTTCCTTCTGTACATACAAAAAGGAACTAGCTGTAGGGAATTACTTGTAACTTTGGCTGCACGCAACAAATCTTACGTGCGCATTTTTTGACAAACAAAACTACTTCGATCTTTTATTTAAAAACGACTTACGAAAAAACTTAATAATACATCAAATACCAAAGGCTTATATGGATATCCTTTGGCCTAGTCCTATCCGAAATCAAATACACAATTTGAAACAAACAAATAGACTTATACGATAAGACAAACTCATTTAGATAAGACTAACTTATCATTAAATAATAAACTAATTGTCATTTAAATAATATCTTCCAAGCCACCCCATGAGATTTACTGAACCGCCCTTTTAAATATCGTCTCGTTTAACAAATCCTATGTTTCTTTTGGGTAACAGTGTAGGAAACTAGGAATCCATCCAATTAAACAGTATAACATGTAAATAAATATTACAGGTAACACAAATTGTTCGAATCCAAGGCTCGTACTCGACCTTTTAGAAAATATGAATAACAAGATACATGAATACTGACTCAGGTTTCTTTATCTATATGTAGAAGCTGATTCAAGCATCTCTACAGCAACAGAAAAGGTTGCAGAATATGTCTGCCTACGCGCCATCATATATACCCGAAAGGGATAGAGTTACAGATCAAGATAATGACCAATGGTGTTTTTTTTTCTTTCTCTATCTTGCTTTACATATCATTAGCAGTTCTCTTGAGTATATAGTTTTGTTCTTCATATTTTGTTTCCAGTTCTGTAATGGAGGAATCCGCAAGGCAAGATCATTGTTTTGGGAATTATGAACCTAGAGAGGAGCCTCAACCATTACCCAAAGTGAGGACCCATTGGTGTTTGTTTTCTTGTTTTAAGTTAATACAATTACTAACATGAACAATATTGTTTCACATTTTAGGAGAAAAAGGGGCGTGGTTCACCGCCTTTGTGGTACATTACTGCTAATGAACTGGACTCCTTGTCATCGTAAGTGTAATATTTGGTTTAAATTCACTCCACAGTATTATCTGCTTCATTTATCTATGATTTTAGAATAAGACTAGATGCCATATTTGGCTAATATTCTAAAATGCAGATATATGAGAGGAAGGTTAACTCTAGATAAGATCAATGCAGCCATTAATGACATGGCTGCTTATGCTGAGGCAAATTCCCAGCTTATGACAGCCCCGAGAAAGAAGGTATCCCTTATTAAATTATTGTTATATTTCTACTATTTAGTTATAAAACAAGTACCATATTTTCTGATTATTATGTCTTCTTTGTGAAGTTGACAGAAAGTACCTTAGAGAAATCTCTGGTGAGTGAAAACTTATGAACTTTTGGTTATTTTAGATTTAATAGCAGGAATGTTACATAAAGTTTTTGACACGTGATGGTTTTAGAGTAATTAATTATCCATATAAATGCAGGAAATAAGAGAAATAGGAATGGCAGAAGGAGTGAAGGGCAAGCACTTCTTTTTAGAAACCGATGTTAAAGGACCTTCATTGAAGCTTGATAATACTGGAAAAGCAATATTTACAGTAAGTTGGCTTTCTTTTGGTCAACTATACCATTAACTTTAATAATCTTGTAATCGTCAATTTTGGGAATTAATGTGCAGGTTCTCCGTCACCTTGGCCGGTTAAGTGAGAGTCGAATTGGTCATCATCGAGTCTTTGTTTTATTGAAGCCTCATTGAGGACATGCTGATTCTGCAAGCCATCTTCTTGTGAGGTATAAACTTGTATTAATAGGATTTGAATGTTAGCTTCATTGTTGAATGTGTTATAATTTGTGCTTATACATTTATTATAAACTTAAAAAACCTCATAGTATTCATTTCCTTAAACAAGTCTCACTAACTTGAAGATACATTCAACAAACAATTGTAATGATTCATCACGGGATTATTACACAAATAAAGATTAACATGACAGCAGTACAAAGTAAATCAATGCGGATTAATCATGCTACAATTACTTATCATGGACATTTAAACCCTTCTGGAACCTTTTTCCCACAAGAATTAACCACCAAACTAAGTGCAACAGGGACTTTAACCTTAAGAACACCAAGCACATTAACCTTAATTGCTGTGCACAGGCACACTGCTGCTTCAAGGTCTGCTAGGCCCTTGACCAATGAGCAACATTCACTGTCCGGTTGAGCCCCAATGGCCTCGTGAACCAACCCGAGCCAGTCTCCACAAACACCAAACTTTAGGGTATCTTTTGGACACTTGGTTGGTGTTTGTGGAGGGCATGGTAGCTTGTTTGCTGACACATTAGCCAAGAGAACCACATTAACAAAAATGAATGCAAGAAAAAAAACCTTAGAAGGATTCATCTTTGCCAATAAACAAAACACCAAGGTTGAGTTACAACTCTTGACTATTTTAACTATGTGATGCGTGTGTATTTTAAGATATGAGTAATCTATTGATGATAGAATTTGTATGAATGAGTGGCTCAGATGAATTGAATCATTGTCAGTATCCTGCTTATGAAGCATGACCACATGCAGTCATGCACTATGTTGTCACTCTTGAACAATTTTTCTTTTTAAAATTGTATATGTTAAATGTTTTTTCTATCGTGAGATTCGTTGCCGATAACTTACTGTACCTATCAATACCTTGCTAATCAATGGAACCATTAAAACACAAGCATTTTGTAGGTGGCCTGGTTAAAGGCAGAATATCAGTGCAACATGTCAAGTTTAAATTATATATACTATTAACTCAACTGGTTTGGTGCCGCAAGACACGTGATTGGACCACGTGGTGGCAGCCGGTTGGTCCTCATTATTTTTAAATCATTTTTTTTAATGTTTTTAGTTATTATTTAGGCTTTTTATGTTATTTTTAAGACCTATTAAATTTGCATCGGTTCTTCATGAAAACACACGTTTGGTTCTCTGATTTTTTTTTGTTTAAAATATTTTAATTTAATTTTGGTACGATTATTATAACTTATAAGTGTATAATTTTTTGAAATTGGGCTTTTGAGTTTGGGTGTCTCTAGTCTACATGGCAAAATCGTTGCTATGAGATTGTTATTTTAAATCTATACAACAGAGTGTCCAAGCCCACCACAGCCCACCACAAACCGTTCCTAATCAAAACTAACAATATAATCCTTAGGACTTGAAATGTGAATTACGAATTGAAAAGTACATGTTAACAAAAACTGGTTTGAATCAGATCCTGTTGCTAGTCTGATATCGGTTTGTGTATAAATATTGTAACACTCTGCTCTGGCTAGGGATGGCGTGTCACATATAATATGTCAAATGCTTCAATTTCTATTAATAATAAAGACATCACATTTTATGGTTAAAAAAAATAATGTACAAACATCATTTATTCCTTCGATTATAAAAGTTTGTGATCTTTAATTTCCCCGAGCCATAGATCAATTTTTACCGGTTTACCTTGGAGAGCTAACGTGCACAAAAACAACAAAACAAAATCATAGAAATTTTAACTTATAAACAATAACTTTTCTCATGTAATCATGTATACATGTAACATGTAACTTGTAATCGTGTAACTTGTAATAACATGTAACTTACAATAACTTACAACTTGTAAGTATATAAAAACTTACAAAACTTGTAAAAATGTTACTAACACACTCATAAAATCGTAAACTCGTAACTGATAAATAGAATAACATACAAACTCATAATGGATCTTTGATAGATGAACGATCTCATAAGGTTGTTGGATAATGTGATTGAGATGATATTTGTTTTCATAGAATTGATCCATACGTCTCTGGTATTTCATATATACATATACACATACTTTAGACAATTTTTCCTTTTTTATGATTAATTCGTAAACATTCAATATTGAGACGATGCATCTATTCCCTTAATCGATCTATACATCTCAACTTACTATAAACTCGTGTTCCTCATGTAAAAAAAAACAATAATCCCGTAAAATAGGCAAACCAATCAAAACATGTCAAAACATATAATGAAATCCAAAATCAAAACTATGCATCACATTATGGTCCAAAATGTATCATGCCAATTCATAAAAATCAAAATCAAACCGAGGATCAATAATGATTCATATCAATCAATAAACGATTCGTATTTAAAAAATCAACACTCAAATAACTATCCGTACTATAAAAGTAGCGTATAGCTCATTCGCACCTTAGTCGGCAGAGGGAGTGCGCAAACAATCTAAGCCGTCTAAAAAATAAATGAACCTACAACCCTGTTATACTAAATAGATTTGTGGAACTTGTTTATGGTATTTAATTCGATCGTATATCAATTCCGGACGAAAACTTAATTTATCTCTATTCTAACAATTTATCAATTTAAGTAATTATTATAGGCTTAATAAGTTAGACCTGTAAACGCTGCAAAGAGTTAGGAGTTAGTACCAAAAGAATGCTAACGAATTGAAATTTGATTCGAATATAAAACGGATATATCAACAACTCATTTCGAATGCAGAGTTACCACTCCGGCTAAGAATACTATTGTATATGCAAAAATTCTGGATGAGATCGGGACTTTACCAGTACCGAATATCAATAAAACTAAGCATCGAGTATCGTACCAAATTTATTGATGCGGTACAAATACAAACCCACTTTATTACCACTTTGTTTTTCATTTTCTTTCAAGTCTTCAAGGATGGTTATAAAAACACATCATGATTAAACAATAATGGTTATAATCAATCTTTTCATACTATGCCCGGACGTTGACCTAGAAGCCTTACCAGGTAAAAGGTCGTACTGACGGGGAGGGCGGACCGATATTTGACCCGGATGACGTCATAAATAATTATACACACACACTAGATTTATCCCCCGTATTACAGGGGTTGTTTTACATTATTCGTTTTTAATATTTATATATGTATATTTGGATTTTAATTTTATTTATTGTAAGAAAGTTAATAATTAATATACTTGAGGTTTAATGATAAAATGGTTTCACAAATAAATGATATGTTATAATCCGGTTTAAAAGCTATCTAGGTTTGGTGATACCCATTACCCGTTTATTTTCTTTATTATAAAATTGTTTCTTAGTTATAAATAATATCCTTTTTTTAAATAAAATAGGATATTAATTTTTAGTATATCCCTATTTTATAGGATTTTCATATCAAATATTTTATGAGATTAATTTTTAATATATGAGATGTTATAACCGGTTTAAGAGCTATCTGGGTTTGGTGAGACCTTTACCCGTGAATTCGGGTCGAATGCGTGAGAAACCTTCATTTACAAATAAAGCAATCTGATGGTTTGAGAGAATGGTTTTTTTACATTTTTCGTTTTTTAATATTTATTTTTTGGATTTTAATTTTCTTTATTGTAAGAAAGTTAATAATATACTTAGGGGGTGTTTGGTAGAGAGAATTGAGGGGTGAGAAATGGAATTGGAAACAATTCTCTTGTTTGTTTACGAAAGAAAGAGGTGAGAAATGGAAATAAACCATTTCCATTTCTCTGATTTCTTTTCTCTAAAAAAAAGCGGAGAATTCATTTCTCTAGGGTTTCATTTCTCTATTCCAGTCTCCTCCTTTTCACTTCTATCATTTTCCTCCTTCAGAGCACCGCAACCCAAAACAAGGTATGGTTCAAATTTCCGGCGTTCATCAAATTACTTTCATTTCACTTTATTATTATTAATCGTACCACATCCATAAGCATTCAATCTATATATATTTCACAATCGAACGAATAACCGATTAACAGATTAGCCTCAGCAATCTCATTAGGTTTAGTTTATGTATGCACTCGAGCTTCGTGTTTCTGTTAATTTGTGTATATTTGTGTGTATAAGTTTGTAATTGTGTGTATGAGCAGTTTGAAGTGTGTTAGGTTAATTTGACGAGTGTAACAGATTAACTAAGGCAGTTTCATTAGGTTTTATTTATGTACGCAATTGAGCTTCGTTTTTATGTGAATTTGTGTCATAGGGATGTAAACGAGCCGAGCTCAAGCTTGACTAGGCTCGAATTCGGCTCATTTTGACTTACTAATGCTTGAGCTCGGCTCGTTTCGAGCTCGTTTTCTAAAGCGAAAGTTCGAGCTCCGCTTGTGAGACGTTTTGCCAAGCACAGACTCTGTTCATCTGCTATTTATAAATATATACGATTTTAATTACTTCTATATATTTTGATACAAACTTTATATGATAAAAAGCCTCTTAAACGAGCCTAATCTCGGCTTGAGATTGTGTAGTACCTTAAACGAGCCAGAGCTTGAGCCCGAGCTTGTTTTGAGCTATTTTTCTAAAGATTGAGATTGGTTCGTTAGACGTTTTGTAAAGCTTGGACTTGGCTCCGGCTCTGGCTCTTCTTGTTTGTTATTTATTAATAATTGATATATGTTTTTAATTACTTTGTGTCTTCCTTTTGATTCTTTTAAAGTACTTTTGAGCAGTTCATAGCTCAAGAAATTACAACTATGGTATCTAACTATGGTATCTAACTTGCAGAAGAATATATAAAAAAATAACCCAAGAAATTAAGAGAAAAAAAAACCAAATTAAATGAGCCATAAGCGAATTAATAGAAGGGTTGATTAAGCCATAACCAATTAATTGAAGTTTATGGTTTGGTTATGGTTTTGATGTGTGATAACCAAACTGAACTTTGATGATAATATATGTTATGTAAGAAACTTCCAACCAGTGTATTTGTTTGCTAATTAACTAAAGTCTAGTCATTTACTCATTTTTTAAGTATCATAACCAAATTGTCCAAATTATAGATATAATTAAGAAAAATCCATTTAATCTAGAACTAGAAGCAGCCTTTATTGGATTTGCCAGTCAAGATTACCACACCAATTGAATGTGAACATCATGAAACCTGATCTTCTATGTTAGCCTACCAACTGCTTGAATAGTTGCTTTAAACACCTAGTAAATTTCATTTCTATTTACTTTGTATATTATGTGACACAGAGAGAGAACGCCATCCAAACCAATTTCATTTTAGAGACCATAAACTATTGGGGACCATAGTTGTAATTTCTTAAAGTTAGATACTAAATTTGCAGAAGAGTTTACTACATATTGATATATGTTTTTGCATTAATTTACCTGCAATCTCTCGTGAGGTCTAGTTTAGTGTATAATAGGAACTATGAACTCTTTTGATTTGTTATATATATGAGGTCTAGTTTGTTTTTCTTGTATTTTCTTATATTTTTATGTGTAGATGGCAAGATCACCTTCCAGACAAAGAATAGTTGCCATAGGTGCATTTTATGTCATTTATGTTACGATTCGTTGGTGGATGTTGTGTACTTATCATTTGCGTCGGTCGATTGAGTCAATGACTTTACGTAAAAAATATTTAATGAGTTACCATAATAGGCGTGAAAACATGGTGAGGATGGTTTATGAAAGTGATGTTACGAGTGTTGTTAACATAAGAATGAATATACATGCATTTACAACACTTTGTGATATGCTAGAAACTAGAGGGGGACTAAAGAATAGTAAAAACATGCTAGTCGATGAGCAAGTTGCTATGTTTTTACATACCCTTGCTCATAATGCAAAGAATAGGATACTAGTCAACAGATTTCATCGGTCCGGGGAAACTGTAAGTCGGTATTTCAAGTTAGTCTTAAATGCTATATGTCGATTACACAAAGAACTCTACAAGTCACCCGTGCCAGTGCCAGATAATGAAACTGATGAAAGATGGAAATGGTTTAAGGTTAGTCAAACACATTTTTTATTAAATATATTTTTTGCTAACATACATTAGTAAGTAATGATTTCTTTTAACTCAGGGTTGCTTAGGAGCATTAGATGGAACATACATTAAAGTTAAAGTCACTGCCATTGATAGAAAACCTTATAGGACAAGAAAAGGGCAGATTTGTACTAACGTACTCGGAGTATGTACGAGAGACCTTTTATTTACGTATGTCTTAGCGGGATGGGAGGGTTCTGCAGCTGATAGTAGAGTTTTGCGTGATGCAATCAGTAGACCCAATGGTCTTAAAATAACTCCGGGTATGTGATAGGCAATTTTCAAAGAATATACATAGATTTAAGTATGATAATTAACATAGAGTTTATGGTTAATTGTAGGAACATACTACCTTTGTGATGCCGGTTATACAAATGGTGAAGGATTTTTAACTCCATATCGAGGTCAACGTTATCATCTTAACGATTGGTCTCGTCCTCCTACGAATGCTAAGGAGTTCTTTAATATGAGACATTCATCGGCCAGGAATGTTATAGAAAGATGTTTCGGAATGATTAAAGATAGATGGGCTATTTTGCGTGATAACTCATATCATCCCATAGAGTCCATGCCACGTATCATCATTGCTTGTTGTTTATTGCACAATTTCATACGAACAACAATGAGTGAAGACCCTCTTGATAACGAAATCCCAGTAAATCACACACAACCTGCAAATGACCATGACAATGTTATTTCTATGATCGAGCCCTCACAAGAATGGACCGATCGTAGAGACCTTCTTGCTAATGAAATGTTTAATAGTTGGACTGCGATGCGTGCGCAGCGTGCCAACAATGTTTCTTAATTATGTTTGACAATTATGTATTTTTTATTTGTAGAACCAAGGATGTTTCTTATTAATGTTTATTTATGCACTTTATTTGTTTCTTATTAATGTTTCTTGTTATATTTGTATTTGTAGTTACATGAATTATGATTTTTAATTGTATAATTATGCATTTGTACGTAGACATGGCAGATTCAAATATAGAGAGAGGAGTTACTCGGAGCAAGCATACCTGGACAAATGATGAAGATGCAAAGCTAATTGATGCATTAATGGAGATACATGCATCCGGAAAGTATGCTGGTGCTGACAATGGATTCAAACCAGGTTATTTAAATGGTGTTCAACAATTGCTAGATGTAAGTCTTCCTAACTCTGGCCTCAAAGCAGAACCACATATAAAGTCTAGGATGAAGACATGGAAGACACACTTTAGCATTGTATATGATATGGTGCATACAAGTGGGTTTGATTGGGATGAACAAAAATATTGTATTATTGCCGATGATAGTGTTTGGAATGCATACGTGAAGGTATATTATAAAAAATATGTTTTTTAGATTTTAAAATTTTAGTCTAATTTATTTGTAATTGTCTTGTAGTCTCACAAAGGTGCTGTGAATTTTCGTGACAAGTCATTTCCTTTCTATGACAAATTGTGTACCATATTCGGTAAGGATAGAGCTACTGGTAGTAAAGCAGTTGACCTTGGAGAAGAAGATGTTGTTCAAGAGACGCAAAAAAGCTCACCTGTTGATATTGAAGACTTTGATTTTGTTGATGAAGCCGTTCCAAATGTTGATAGATCTGAAGGACAAACAGGAAGTGTAACAAGCAAGCGCAAAAGAGGTAGAAGCACGGATGCAGATGAGATATATCGAGAGTCTTGCAAAGATATCAAGGAAGTTTTGCTTCGATTTGGGGATATGGTGGGTGAACAACTTAGCAAAGAAGGTATGGAGACTCGTGAAATCTATGAAAAGGTTAGTGATGAGTTGAAAGCTTTACCAGGTATCACTACGAAAAAACGGTTCAAAGCAGCTCATTTGATTGGTAAAGATGTGGATCTAGGACGTTCTTTTCTTGCGTTGACAATAGAAGAGAAAATTGAGATGGTCGAGTTGTATACCGATGGTTCAATGGGATAGTTGTGTATGGTTGAAGTATGTTTTGTATGTGAATTGGTTTTAACTATGGTTGATGTTTTTTACTTAAAAACTATGTTTTGTATGTGAATTGGTTTGATCAATGCATATTTTGGTTGGAATTTATGCATCTTTTTATATGTTTTTTAGTTTTTAATAAATATTTGTTATGAAAAAAATACTTGTGCTAATGATAAAGTTGATATAATTCTCTGTTTATTTTCTATGTACCAAACAAGAGAAATGATTCTCAGCTATATTTCTCTACTGAAATCTCTGTACTACCAAACAGAATAGTCAATTCTCATTCTCCAGACCAATTCCCTTTCTCTGCAATTCCATTTCTCTATTCCATTTCTCTACAATTCCATTCTCTGTACCAAACACCCCCTTAAGGTTTGATGATGAAAAAGTTTCATAAATAAATGATATGTTATAACCCGTTTAAAAGCTATCTGGATTTGATGACCCATGACCCCCTTATGTTTTTTACTATAAATTTGTTTATTAATTATAAATAATATCTTTTTCTTTTTAAATTGGATATTAAATTTTAGTATATCCCTATTTTATAGGATTTTCAAATCAAATAATTGGTAAGATTAATTTTTAATTTAATAAGATGCTATAACTCATTTAAGAGTTATCTGGTTTGGGTAAGACCCATACCCATGAATTTGGGTTAAAGCAATGAGAGGCCTCCATTTAAAAATTAAGCAATCTGGTGGCTTCCATAAAAAATGGGGAGCGACCACATCGCGACATGTAGGATTTTAGGGGTTTCGTTTATATATTATAGATATATATAGGATGGATAATGACATAACACACCGCATTCAAGCGGGTTGGTGTAGGTGGAGAGCAGCTACGGGGGTTTTGTGCGATAGGAGGTTCTCAACTAAACTAAAAGGGAAATTTTATAGGATTGCTGTTAGACCGACTTTGTTATATGGAACAGATTGCTGGGCCATCAAGAAAACACAAGCACGTAAGATGGAACAGATTGCTAGGCAGATTTTGTCTGTATTTGTTTTTTGTTGGTATATCTATTGGGATTCTATGATCTCACATGCGCTGGTATTTGATTGTGACACTTTATCACTGTAAATTTTGTTATTGGTACGTGTGTGCTTATATAGTACATGCTTTGGAGCCGGGGGTCTTTTTGGGAAGCAGCCTCTCTATCCTCATAGATAGAGGCAAGGTATGCCTACATCACACCCTCCCCAAACCCTACCAATAGCTTTTGCTATTTGTGGGATTTACTGGGTACGTTTGTTGTTGTAGTTGTATAGGATTAAGATCATGTGAGAACTTTTTGGGAATTGAGAACCATGAAAACCATTTTGGACCACGAAAAACCAAAAAAAAAAAAAAAATCACAAAACAAAAAATAACACAAAAATTAACAAAAAAGTAAAAAAACCAAAATTCTTATTTATCATCCCGGTTTCATAAAATAAAAAAAAACACGAAAAAAAAAATTTCTCGGTTTAGCTAGATTATACATATATGTATACTATGTACATATATTTACACATATGGTTTTTATACATATATGTATAATTTAAGGTAAATGATAATGTACATATGTGTACATTACGTAACTAGAGATTAAATGAAATTATACACATGTGTATTGGTATAATACAAATTAAATTTTTTTATAAAATCGGAATGAAATATAAGAATTTTTGTTTTGTTACCTTTTTAAATTCATTTTTGTTTTTGTTTTATAATTTTTAAATATTTTTTAAATGTTTTTTTAGTGGACGAAAATGGTTCTTAAAGTTCTCAATTTGCTAAGGGTTCTCTTAGGATCTTTAAGATATATATATATATATATATATAATTATATATATATATACATATATATAAATGTAAAAAATATAATAATAATAACCAACTTCTATGTGCATTTACACAGATTTTTTAAATATATAACCTTTATTTTCTTTCATACTAACATAAATGTAGTTTGGTTGGTTGGCTGGCTACCGAAATATTCAATAATACTTTATCTCTGTCAAGCACTTGGGTTTGATTCCCGATGTCAATACCATTTTTATTAAACTCTAAAAATGCCTTTTCTCTGGTTCACCTGTCGGGTCACCGGTTCTGGACCGACCGCCACCCGAAAAACCCAGTTGGGTTTTTAGAAAACGGGCCAAGTACCCTAACCCGGCTCGGTATAGGCACTGGGTCCCGATCGGCCGAGCCTGGTTTCAATAGCTGGTTATAATATAGAAGTAAGAATAGATAATTGTTGTGGATAAACTACAAATCCAAAATCTTTAATAGAACTACAAACTGAATATGATACAGACTCACCACACACGCAACTTGTAGAGTTGTAGGGCGAAATCCGAAACTGAATCCGGATACAAATAGTCCACCAGATTAAGAATTAAAGTCCAAAGATCACCGTTTAAACCTGCCACGATAAAAACTAGCAATGAAAATGTCACACAAGTAAAACCAATTTCAAGGAAAATATGAACTGCCACCAATAACCACTAAATAGTTTTGCAACTCCACGTTCTAGTAACTGATTAAAAAAATGCATAAAATAAAATTACTGAAAATTGAAATAAAGTACCGAAAGTGAAATAAATAAAGCTGCAAGTGGGCTGGCCCGTTTTGGTGAAACTCAATTGGTCCAGGTGATCCAACTGAAGAGAGATCTTGCAAGCTTGGTTGATTGTGGGAGGCTGGGAGCTGTGCTTCTTCATCTCGATATAGCCAACAATAATACTTAAGTTGAAGTTTATTTGTATAACTGGTATAAATAAACCAATTACAGAATTAATTTTGTACCACTGATAAGGGTGAGATCGTTACCGTACAGGTACCGAAAATCCCGATCCTGAAAGTCGTAAATTCTTGGTACCCGGTACCGAAATTTTCAGTTCGGTACCGGGACGGTATCGGTATTTAAGGTAAAATTCGGGAAATACCAATACCGGTACTGGTAGGTACCGTACCGTAAAAGTATCATACCGATATCGAAACTCAAAACTTTTATACCGATTCCGTACCAACGGTACCAAATCAGTACCGGTTTCGGTAGCGGTACTGAATTTGCTCATCCCTAACCACTGATATTACATGATAATTCAAGTTGATTTTTGAAATGAACACCAAAGCTAAAAACACTTGGCCAAGGCAAATGACAAAGTCAAATAACAAGAAGTTGATTTTTTTATTCACTCGATGCAACTAACTGTAAACTTTATATCTTTGCTTGAAAAACATAAAAACACCAAATTCACAATCGAAACAATAGACTCCTACTTGCATCCCAAATCACATCAGCCATCAAGCAAGCTCCAAAAACATGTTTCACTGTTTTGACCTCCACATCACATAAAGGACAAAGGATTTATGGGACTTCAACCCCCCGAGTTTTGAGTTACTAAAATTTCACCAACTGATGTTTAACCACATAAAAATCTAGATCATATGACCTTCCGCTGTGGGCTATATTTTTGGTGGGGCCATCTCAAAACCAATGGTCTTATGACCGTTTCATTAAAAAAATAAAAATCATATTCTCTTTATATATACCTCATTTTCGTTAATACACTACAAAAACATCACATTCTCCTCTCTATACTTTTAAATTTCTCTCCAAAGAAAGGACTCTGACTCATCTTCAACACCCGACTATACACACGGCTTTTATCACCCCGAACCCGACGCTATTCCGGATTCGGATTCAAAGAATGAAGCGATATTTTCTACGGTTCGAGAGGCTGCTAAGCTATTAGTCGAGCATTATGAAAGCTCACAACCATGTACAAGACGACCTCTGCTTGAACGGGATCGTCATGGTGCTCATGACCGGTTGATAAGAGATTATTTTACCACAAGCCCGATTTTTATTTGGAAAAATTCCAGTGCCGTTTTCGAATGAGCCGCCGACTATTTTTACGAATTGTTGGTGATTTAAAATGTGTATGAATATTTCCAACAAAAGGAGGGTGTGAAACATAAACCGGGATTTTCTCCTTTGCAATAATGCACGGCGGCAATTCACCAATTGGCATACGAGACTTTGAGCAACGCTATGGAAAAGTATTTACATATGTCAGAAACAGTGGGTTGTGAGTCCCTTCACCTATTCTATGAATTTGAGTATTATTATTATTGTTAGCGTTATTATAATATCCATTACTTTAATTGTTTTTTAAGCCGTTTTATTTATATTCTTCAAATTAATAATGTTGTTAAAATTGTTATTATTATTATTATTATGGGTTAGGTTCAAATAAGAAGTTTGATTTTCCTAAGAAGGCTAGGAAGGAGGGTATGTTAGTCTAACACTTTAATATCAAAACAAACTTACATTAATTTCAAAAACCCACTTACATAAAACCCAATTACATCTTCACTCATCTCCTACAACCATCACCACTCCACCGCTCACCGCCACCACAACCGTCACCCACCGCCACCACCTCACCGGAAAAGTCCGAAAAAACACAATGGAAAACACTATGAAAAACACAACGTAAAAAACACAATGGAAAAAAACACTATGAAAAAAAAACGCAATGATAAAAATACATTTGTATGACACAATGTAAAAAACACAATTGTAAAAACACAATGAAAAGAAAACACAATGAAAAATACTATTGTATAACACAATTTTGTAAAACACAATTTGGTAAAACACACTTTGTTAAAAACCCACTAATTTTTTTTAAAAAAATTTATATTACAATATGGTACTCATATAAAAGATAAAAAGACACTCGTTATTATGGTGAATTTGTTTTTCAATTAAAACGTCATAAAAAAGTTATTGACGTTTAAAAATGATGAGGGAATTTGGCATGCGCCTTGCATGTGGAAAGAGAAAGCCAATAAATATGTTATTCATTTTATGTCCTTTACCTTGTGTTCACACTTGATTTCACCCTAAACTAATCTCAACCCTCCATGTTTAAAATCAATGGATAAGATTACTTATTATTATTATTATTATTATTGAACTTTATGGTGAACAATATTTGAGGAGACCGACTCAAGGTGACATACAAAAAATATACAAGGTTCATTAATGAAGACACGGTTTTCCCGGATGCTTGGTAGCCATTCACACACTGGCCTTGGGAAGCTTGCCCAGTTGCTTGGCAAGGTCAACATCATCGGGGTGATCATGTTGGTACAACACTAATATTTGAGGTGGTCGCATCATTTGATCTCTGGATATGGCATTTATTTTTTGGTATACCCGGCACAAACAATGATAAAACGGTCATACATTCTTCAACATAGACGGAGTCGCACCCGACTCCCACCCGCCTCCTCATTTTTTGCAAATGATGTCAACTACGAATATGGATATTATCAAGTCAATGGTATTTATTCGGAGTGGGACACTCTGGTGCTTAGTTATACATGCTCGGATGACGATAAACGTCAATATTTCAAGAAAAAACATGAGTTGGCAAGAAAGGACATCGAAAGGGCATTCGAGGTAAAGAAACATGGGGGTATCATTAAACAATCGGCTCGCATTCACCAAAAAGATAAGTTAAAAAGCATAATGTATGCTTGCATTATCTTACATAATATGATATCGGAGGTCTCGGGCAGAGATATTGTCAACACGAGTACAACGATGTATCGGAGCTGATCTCAACGCTAAACATTGATGAGAAACTTGCTATTTTATTAGAAAAACGAAAAGGGGATACAAATCATAGTCTTCGTTCGATTTTGCTGAACATCTGTTGAGGAACCACGAAAATAACGGTGAGACTAAAATAGTTGCAATTTTTTTTATTTAGTTTGTTTTTATTTTTTTTAAATTAATTTAATTTAAGTATTGCTTACGAGTTTCTAAGTTTACGAATTATGTCTACGAACTTATATGTTTACAAGTTTACATGTTCTGAATATTTATGAGTTTACATGTCTATGAGTTACTTGTTTATGAGTGTACGAGTTTACGCGCTGCATGTTTATGGCATTACATGCTTATGTGAGTTGACCACTCTATGAAATTACAAGTCTACAAACGTGCATGTTTACAACTTACATGTTTCAAATGTTTATATTAAGCTGCAAGTTTGCAAGTTTGTAATGCTTACAAGTTACATATATGATTTGAATAATTATAAGTTTACAATCATGTTTATATCTATACATGTATTATGTTACCTAAGTCAAAACATTTCTTTTTGAGGACCACCGACCCATCAGTGTGGCATAAAATGATATGCCACCTTTCGTGACAGCAGGTTGAGTTCACAACATCTCTTATATTTAATACACGGACTTCTATTTAGTCTTCGGAGTTTTGACTAATTTTGTTCAGGCGCGTATGTATTGATCCTAGAAAAAATTAAACAAAGTCTGAAATATGGTGAATGATCGGTATGATTTGCTCACACCCTATTCACAATCTAGATGTATAGGCTAGCTGCCTTGCATCACATCAGCATCTGTAATAAAATGAACCACTGGACTTCATTATTATATATGTATGTTATATTATGATTACTCTGCTACTTTATAATATATAAAATATTTATATATTATGATCTTTGAAAACTTAAAAGCGTTTATATTAAAATATGAAGAAGTTTTAGATGGTTTTTGAAGAGGTATGTACCCGCCTCAACACCGAGCGAGGCGGGTCAACCCACAAGATATAGACAAGAGGCTTGAAATCAAGATATTATGAAGGCACAAAGCCAAAATCTATGCGCATGGCGCATATCACATATGCTCACGCATATCACATATGCTCATGCATCACATGCTCAGGCATCACATATGCTCATGCATCACATCTGCTCACGCATCACATATGCTCACGCGTATCACATGCTCACGCACCATATATGCTCACGCATATCACATCCGCGCGTGACGCATATCACATGCTCACGCATATCACATCTGCGCGTGGCGCATCCGCGCGTGGCGCATATCACATGCTTGTGCATATCACATCTGCGCATGAAACATCTGCGCGTGAGAATAAAGAGAAGACCTCGCGCATCCTCAGGATAAGCGCATATCACACATGCACATAATCAACCTCGTCCTTATCCAAATCAGGATAAGGACAACCTTGATTGTGCACGTCAGACAACCTTCCAGAAGGTATCCTTTAAGGAACAAGAATATTCTGATGTTGACAGCTACCAATGAAAGGTGGACAACTCAGCAAAACCCATGTGCTACCACGTGATTGCACATGGGTCAGGTGAAATACCTGGGTCAGAGAATAATCAATGAAAAAGCACCAGGTGTCCCAAGGACACGTGGCGCAAAGCAACAGGAGGAGGCCAAAAAGGCCCTAATGGGATCTGAGCCCAATCATTGGAAACCCTAGCACTATAAATACCACACCACCTCCACAAGGAGGGGGACAGAAAATAGTAAGCAAGAAAATACATTCCAATTACTCACTCTCAGATTATTATCTTCACCTACAATCTCTTATTCTCACACCGGAGGGTTACCCCAAAGAGGACCCCTCTGTCCCTTTCTGAGGGGTAAGTTTACGGTGCTGTTCATTTTGTAGGTGGAAGTCCAGATTCCAGAGAACCATCGGTGAAATAACATAATCATACCCGAGGAAAGTTGATCGTCTACCAGTGAGTCGATCCACGTTTTGGCGCCATCACCTGTTACAACGGCAACAAAATCTCATCAGTTCTCTAAAAAAAAATTTCACCATGGTTTCTGGTGTTCGTAACGTCGATCAAGTTCTGGAGGATATTGAGCGTGAGGATGTTAATGAGGGACAGCAGTTTCTGAGGGTGCCGCGTGATCCTGCGCGCACCACCAGTAACCATCCCTTCATCACAACTCTTCATAGCCAGACTGAAACTCCTCCAGACGATCTCACGTTCCAAAATCTTACCGGCGCGAAACAAAAAGGACCAATGGGTCCAGAAGATGAAACCAATGACCCTAAAGAGTGGGTCATAAACGAGCAACGACGTCTAATGGACAAGTACAATGAGCTGGTCAAACACAAAAAGTTAGCCGACTTAACACAAAGGCTCGCGTTTGATAAGCACACCAATCAAGGAACAACAAAAAGGGCGTGCGCGCCGGAAGATGGTCACTTTGTTCACACTGAACACGCTGAGTTTAGTGATGAAGAAGTGCACAGCATGAGAAAGACGCGAGATACTCATGCAGGAGGCTCACAGCTCCGCGCGCACATGAACATGGCGCCTGGAGCCAAAGCCGACAAGGATCTGTACACACCATACAGCCCACCAGTGAGAGGGCAAGTGGACGTAACCACACCGTACAGGCCAGCCATCTTGGTGAAACATTCGAAATTCACTGAGCGCATCGCGAAGGCCCCCATTCAGCACAAAACCAAGATGCCAAGTGGTTTGGGCAAATATGACGGCACAACAGATCCAGACGATTTCTTACAAGGTTTTTACAACACTGGAAACCTAGAAAGCTGGACGATGCCAACATGGTGTCACATGTTTGCTCGCTGCCTCATGGGCGCGGCGCGTGTCTGGTTTGAAAGCTTGCCGACTGGGCAAATCGATGGGTTCGAGGAACTATTGGAAAAGTTCCAAGCCCACTTCGTACAGCAGCGCAGACACACGCGCGATCCTGATGACATCATGCACTGCGTGCGCAAGAATGATGAAACGATTGAAGACTACATAACTCGTTTCAATCAGGAGTCTCTGGCAATTGGAGGTATCACTGAGCAACTTTTGCGCGTGGCCTTTATACAAGGCGCGCGCAGTGATCAACTCCGCAGAGCTCTCGTGAGCAGAGATGGCATGCCAACCACTTGGGCCAAGCTAATGGAAGCATCGCGAGTCTTCGCGAGAAATGAAAAACAAATTGCCCAAGATAGAGCAAGAGAAAGAGGGCATCAAGCAGAGGCACCGCGCAACAACGAAAGAAGGGGCAAACAGAACTCTGTGTGGTCCAGGTTGCAACCAACCAGTTTTTCTCCCGCAGAAAAGCAGGCGCAACCAAGCTCACCCCAGCCCCAAAAAGACATTCGTAATCGCGGAGAAGGTGATAAGAGGGAAGGCGGCAGAGATCCTAACAGACCTCTGCCAAGAATATGGACTCCCCTCACTAAAACGCCTTCACAAGTGTTAAGCACTGAGAATGTCCAGTTCAAAAGCCCCAAGCCACTACACTACAAGGGACCATCAAACAGTGGCAAGTACTGTGAGTTTCACAAGTCCACAGGACACAACACTGATGCATGCCACCACTTGAAGGATGCAATTGAAAAAGATGTGAAATCAGGCAAGCTGGCTCACCTGGTGAAAAACTCAAGACCAGAAAATGAACAACCAGAAGGAGCCTCAGCCAGCAAAAAGTTCAAAAGATTCTGTGTAGCCGAGGGAGGAAGGCAAGGGCAAAGATCAAGAAAGAGAAGCGCGCAAATCCAAGGAGATTGGCGCGAGCAACAAGTAATCTTCTCAAGAATCAGGGGAGGCCCTTCTATTAGCAGTCCTCTTGTCATCACTACACACATTGCTCATTATGAAGTGTCAAAAGTCCTGGTGGACACTGGCAGCGAATCAGACATCATGTATGAGCAATGTTTCAGGAAGTTGGATCCAGCAGACCAAGCAAGGCTTGAAATTGTGAATGCACCAATCTCTGGTGTTTCAAATGAAATCATTCATCCCCTAGGTCAAATACAATTTGAACTAACTATGGGGGATGAGAAACACAAGCGAGCCGAAGTTGTCAACTTCTTGGTCTTGCCCACCACTTCATGCCACAATATGATCTTGGGTAGAGGAACGATTGCCCAATTCAACGCCATGCCGTCGCCAGCGCACGGCGCGTTGGGGTTCCCAACACCAACAGGTGTAACTTTTGTATACCGAGATCATTTGTGTGCAGTGACAAGTACACCGAGGGAAGGGAGAATGAAACTTCCAATAGCAGACAACGCGCCAGAGGAATGGATTCTCAACCCAAAATTCCCGGAGCAAACAATCACAATTGGCGCTACGATATCAGACGACACGAGGTTGAGAATGAAAAGATTGCTCACAGCATATATGTCGGTCTTCGCGTGGCAACACTCTGATATGACTGGGGTTCCGCGAGACCTGGCGCAACATTCTCTCAACACGTTCAAGTCTGTAGAGCCAATTGCTCAAAAGAAGAGAGTCATGGGGGATGAGAAGGCGAGGGCCATGAATGAGCAAGTTGAGGATCTATTGCGCGCAAACATCATCCGCCCGATACGATACCAGACATGGGTAGCCAATCCTGTGATGGTAAAGAAAAGTAACGGGTCGTGGAGGATGTGCATTGACTTCAAGGACCTCAACAAAGCATGCCCAAAAGATTGTTACCCCCCTCCCAAACATCGACGCAAAGGTGGACTCCGTGGCACCATTCAAGCTCAAATGTTTCCTGGATGCCTACAAGGGCTATCACCAGATTCAAATGGCACCACAAGACGAGGACAAGACTGCCTTCAGAACCGACAAGGGTGTTTTTTGTTACACAAAAATGCCCTTTGGTTTGAAGAATGCGGGAGCCACCTACCAAAGACTTATGGATGCCGTTTTCAGCGAGCAAATTGGAAGAAACCTAGAAGTCTACGTGGATGATTTGGTGATCAAAAGCAGGGAGGAAAAACAAATGCTCAAAGACATCGAAGAAACCCTTGGGCGCTTAAAGGAAGTTAACATGAAGCTCAATCCGAGCAAATGCACTTTCGGCGTACAAGAGGGAAAATTTCTAGGTGTAATGATCACCAAGGATGGTTTCAAGGTGAACCCTGAGAAGGTGGAGGCCATCCTTGACATGCCCTCGCCATCCACCATGAAAGAAGTCCAAAAGTTGAATGGGAGATTGGTATCAATCAACAGGTTCATAGCGAACCATGCAAGCAAATCTACCCCATTCGTTAACACATTGAGAAATTGCCTAAAGGAAAGCCAATTCAAGTGGAATCCTGAGGCCGAGCAAGCTTTCAGTGAGATAAAAGAATGTTTGATAAATCTGCCCGCGCTCACAGCTCCACTTCCTGGTGAAACTTTGACATTGTACCTATCAGCAGGAGAGCGCGCCATCGGCGCAGTATTGTTGGTGGATCGCAAGGGAATCCAAACGCCAATATACTATGTGAGTCGGGTGCTGACAGATCCTGAGACGCGCTACTCCATCATGGAAAAGTTAGTTTTGTCACTAACACACGCGTCGCGCAAGCTTCATAGATATTTCAATGGTCATCCCATTGAAGTTCTGACAGGTTACAACATCCAGCAAGTCTTGCGGCGTCCCGCGCTCTCAGGAAGGCTGACAAAATGGGCGCTGGAATTAGGAGAACACACGATCGCCTATAAGCCCCGTCCAGCAATAAAGGGACAAGTCTTAGCTGATTTCATCGCAGAAATCCCCGAAGGAAAAATTGAAGAGGCTCAGCGCGAGGTAGACCCTCCGCGAGCCAATGATGAAGAAAATGTTTGGAGTTTGTTCACTGACGGAGCTTCAAACAACGAAGGGTCCGGCGCAGGCCTCAACCTGGTGGATCCAGAGAATCATGAATATACTTACGCCATCAGGTTGGACTTCAAGAGCACCAACAATGAAGCTGAGTATGAAGCCCTGCTGGCTGGCCTGCGCATCGCGCACAAATTCGGAGTTAAAAAGCTAGAGGCCCATGTTGATTCATACTTGGTAGCAGCACAGGTCAATGGCCTTTATGATGCCAAGGAGAACACCATGCCTCTGTATCTAGAGCAGGCGAAAAAGCTCATCGAGCAATTTGACTGCTTCAGAATCATACATATTCCGCGCAGTGAAAACAAGTCTGCTGACGTGCTGAGTAAGATGGCATCAACCAGCTTCGATCATTTTGGCAAAGATGTCAGGGTAGAAGTAATGAGCAACCCGTCGGTGGGAGCGAAGTCTGTCCTTGTAACTCATACAACACCTTCATCATGGATAACTCCAATAATGGAATTCTTGATGGAGGGAAAGGTACCAGACGATCGCGCACAGGCGAGGAAGATAAGACACAAGTCGCAGAACTATGAACTGCTTGATGGTACATTATATCGACGCTCTTATCTTGGACCACTCATGAAATGCCTAGATGCTGAGGAAGCAAGCTATGTGATCAGAGAGATACACGAAGGAATCTGTGGAATACATGCTGGCCCGCGCATGGTGGTTGCCAAGGCAATGAGCGCAGGTTACTATTGGCCAGGCATGTACTTGGACGCGTTAAAATAGATCCAAAAATGCAAAGCGTGTCAGAGCTATGCGCCAAACACCATGCGGCCAAAGAACAACTTGATTCCGGTGACCTCCGCATGGCCTTTCCACAAATGGGCCATCGATATTGTGGGTCCCCTACCGCAAGCGCAAGGGCGAGTAAAATTTTTGGTAGTGGTGGTAGACTATTTTACAAAATGGGTTGAAGCTAAGCCACTAGCAAAAATCACAGCCGAGGCGATGAAGCAGTTTATTTGGAGCCACATCATATGCCGTTTTGGCCTTCCCATGGAAATTGTGAGCGACAATGGCAAACAATTCACTGACAAGAAGATATCCAGCTGGCTCAAGGAATTGCGCATCAACCAAATTTTCACTACAGTATACCACCCTCAGGGGAATGGCCAAGTGGAGCGCGCGAACCAAAGCTTGCTAAATGGGCTGAAGAAAATGTTGGAGGGAGAATCCCATTCTTGGGTCGACGAGCTACCTAATGTCCTGTGGGCGCACAGGACATTAAGCAAAACCAGCAATGGCGAATCCTCGTTCAGCCTAACCTATGGAACGGAGGCTATGATTCCAGCAGAAATTGGATGCCCATCCCATAGAGTGCTCATGATGAGCAAGATTGATAACGAGCGCGAAAGGAGGTTGGATCTCAACTTACTTGAAGGGCGCAGAGAGGCGGCTATCATCAGTGAAGCCAAATACAAGAAAAAACTGGAAAAATATTACAATCAGCGCGTGAAAGAATGCCACTTCAAGAAGAATGATTTTGTCCTTCGAAACAATGAAGCTAGCCGCGCGATACCCCCGGGAAAGATGTCCCCCAATTGGGAGGGACCTTATCAAGTCTCGGAAGAATTGGGAAAAGGCGCATACGCTTTAAAAGATTTGAATGGAAAGAAGATCCCGCGCGCATGGAACGCGGCACAGCTTAGAAAATGTTTCATGTAAAAATTGTCAAGTTTGTAATCAAGGCTTTTTAAGCCATTATGAATAATGATACGCGCTATCTTCTCTTAATGTGGATTCTATTACCTTTTGCATACATGTTTCACACTTCCCTTTATTAATTTTGAGCAATATGACAACATTGTATTGACATCAAAACAAAAAATAAAACGAAGTAAAACATACATGCGCGAGCTTCAAGCTCAAACGCGTTAACGAGTCTTAACTCTAAAACGTCAGGGCCTTAGCCCAATAATATGAGCCTTAGCTCAGGGCCTTAGCCCAATAATGTGAGCCTTAGCTCAAATCACTCACAACATCCATCCTACATGCTGCGCAGCCTGACCATAAAAATACCTAAGCACAACTAAGGCAAAGCACATGCCCAAACATAGTTGTTAAGGTCTCAGGTCGAGGTCGCGCATGAAATTGTAATGGATATCAGAGTAACACATACTGACACGTAAAGGCTAAAAAACTCATAATTCCCTATAATAAATGCGCGATAACGTCGCGCAAAAGAGGAATAATGAAACGCCAAAGCACGTTTCAACATAGTCAGGATATTGCAAAATCACTTACAATATGACAAGGATTAGGTATAATAATTTCCTTACAACCTTGTTCTTATTTCAACGTGCAAGCATATCTTATATTCAACAAGCAAACATGCAATATAAAGAGATGAATGGGGAATGCGCAAGATGCGAATAAGGGAAAAACAAAATATCATTCCAAAGCATTGAAATTTACAAGTTTACAAGACGATGAGATACAAACTACAAAAAAAAAAAAACATGAAGGGCTTCTCAAGTCTCCACGTCGACGTCAGCCTCTTCATCGCCCTCATCACCGCCCTCAGCATCTGGCGCAGCCCGCTCCTCATCTCCAAACTGACCATAGTCAAGTTGTTCGTCCTGAATGGAGTCTTCTATCACAATAGTGTCAGGAGCGGGTCCTTTGGCCACGCCAGAGCCGCTAGCCGAGGCAGCATTCCCCGCGCCATCTTCGCCGCCACCAGCCCCTTCGCACTCGTCAAGTAATTTCTTTAGCGCGCCGAGATCGGGCTGGTCAGCAAGCGTGGATATCTGCAAATCATAAGGAAAAATATGAGTACAAAAAGACTTGGAAAATAAGTCAAGGTAATCTCATTAAGGTTAAAATACCTGCCCAAGGATGGGAATGGGAGTATTCAAATACTTCTCCCCCATCTCGGCCATGTCCGCACAGACAACGTCGAGCTGATAAGGGTAGTCGGATAGGTTCTTCTTCAGTGCGCTATATTCACAACCATCCATGAACCCTTCAGCTCGACCCACCAAGCGCGAGGCAGCGTTGCAATCCATCACAAGGGTCTGAAACTCGTCTGAATATTTCATCGCGTAAGCGCAACGAGTCATACCCTGTGAGATTAGCCATTAGCAATCCTGCGCGAGGGAAGAAACAGTCGTCTCGAGGGCAGGAATCTGAGAGTTTAACAACTCAACAGTTTCCTTGGTCTGTTTCAGCTCCTCTTTGTCGGACGCTGCTGCCGCCAAGGCTTCTTCCTTTTCCGCTCGCGCAACATCGAGTGCTTCCTGGCTAGACGCTGCCGTTGCCAAGGCTTCATCTTTCTCGGCCCGCGCGGCCGCCAGCTCCTTCTTCAGGCGCGCAACCTCACTCTCCAATGATGATTTGTCAGTTATAGACTGGACAAGAGCTTGGTCACGCGCCTTCGCGTCCAGCTCCAAGTCGCGCACTCTACGCGCGTACTTGGCCGCGTCCGCCTCGGCCGCCTGTAGCTTCTCCCGCGCAGCTTGTAGCTCATGCCCGCGCTTCACGAAGGCGGCGTTGGCACTTGCTCTGTTCTCGCTGAGCTCTGCTTGGAGTTTCTCAGCTCTCTCTCGAGCATCAGAAAGATTCCAAGCAGACACTTTAGCCTCTTGCTTGGCTTCCGCAAGAGCATCACGTACCTTTACGTAATCATAGCGAAGCTCTTGGGAGGCAGCAAAGAAAGCCGACCCAGCAAACAGATGATCGTTAAGCAAGTCCACGCGAGCGCGGTCCTCCTGAAACCTCCTTTCAGCTGGAGGCACAGAATGAGCCCAGAAGTCCTCACACACACCCATGGACTGAAATGAGCTGTCCTCAGTAATATTCCATCTCGGGCGGTAAATGTGATCGGCTTCCTGCAAACACAAAGTAATGATCTAAGTCATCAAAACACTAATATGGAAGTCCGCGCAGGGGAGCAAAAACGAACCTATACCTGCGGGGATGAAGCAGAAAAGTCAGCGCCAGCCCCACGAGAAGACTGCGCCGCGAAATCTCGTGGCGCTGCAGGGCTGGCGCGGCCGCTGTCGGAGCCTTCAACTTGAACCTCCTCATCCTCTGAAACAGGCCTTTTCTCCTGCGACCTAGAAGAACCAAAATCAGTCGCGCGAGGAGGGCTGCGCGCAGGAGGAGGTGAGGGAGGTCTCGACGCCGCCAGGTCGGCGCGTAAAACGGCCTCCTGCTCCTTAGTAATCCCGATGAGGGGAGATTCAGCGCTTGCAGGAGCAGGAGCAGAACCAACGGCGCAGGCACCGGCGCCAACAGTGCCGCCAGCAGCTTGTGCGCCAGCTATGACTCCTATAAAAAATCAACAAAGAGAAATGGTTCATGACTTGATCTAAAAAGAGAAAAGTCAGAAAATAAAATTGCAATACATACCTTGGCGCACCGCCGTTCGCGAGTTAAACATCGCCATGAAGTCCATTCTTCCCCTTTTTGGGGGTAAAACAGGGGACTTCGAAGCGACATCCGGCGCAGCCTCGGCACCTTGTTGCGCCTGAGGTTGATCCACCAAGGTCGCCGGCTCTACAAACATTTGAGTGAGCAAAGATTCATTAGTAATTCTATCAGAATCGCGCTCATAAAACCATAAAGTATAAAGTATACCTGTCGATGAGGAAACGGCAGGCGCAGCGCCGCTTCCCTTTTCCGCCGCGCGAAGGGAGGAGGTGGCGGCACCATACCTCGTGTGGACAGGAGGTCTGCCCACATTTTGAGGCAGGGAAGACAAGGAAAACTTGGAGGTAAACTCCTGGGTTTTCTCAAGTCCCCTCGCCTGAGTAGGAGGATCCTGAGCAACAGGGGCATCATCTTTCTTCTGTTTCTTACTGGCCCCTGCGCCAGTTTTCCCCTTAGCTTACGCTTTAGTTGGGGCACCTCAGCCTCCTCCTCCTCCTCCTCTTCCGCGAGCTCCAACTCGTAGTTCTCGAGCGCGTCTACAATACGTGCAACAGAAATGTTAGCCAAATTTGGTATTATAGAGGCATAAGCATAAGTACAAAGGCTTACCAGGCGCGTCGCTGTCAAAGCGAAATCCCAGATCAACAGGGATGAACATGTCATCGAAGCGATCGGGAAAACCAACCTCCCCAGCGCCCAGCGCGACAGAGCCACCCTCCATATGCTCATCATAGGCGGCGTGGACATACTCCTTGCTGACTGCACAAAACAAGTCAAATGATATCAGCAAAACGAATTATATTCGCGCAGAAGTAATGCAATGAGTTAACTTACACAAGCCGTCAACTTGGATAACGGGCTCAGTCGCGCTATCGGCCCACCTCCTGCTCATACCAACCCCCACCAGCGCCTCCTCGCAAATGTTCTTGGCGGGGGATGGTTCGGCAGTCAACTTTTTTACCCAGGCGCCAGTTGGGTTCTTGAAGACACCCACATCCGCAGGCGCAGAAGAGATCGCGCGCATGGTCATGCGGATGGGGATCACACCAGCCTTAATGTAAAAAAATCTCTCAGACCAGTCATGAAGGCTCTTGAAGGAAACAGTGTAGCACTTGACCTTCTGACTGCGAGGAATGAAGGAGAACCAAGAATCTTGGATCATTGGCTTATAAAAAAATTGAAAGCGACGAGGGGTGGGCTCCTCGCGCTGAGATTTGCACATGAACTCAAAATGAGTCATGCGCACGAGTCCAAACGGATGGACTTGGGATATATGAATCCCATAAAACCTAAGCAGCGCACCCACAAACCTTGTCATCGGGAGACGAAGGTTGCAGTGGGTGAAAAAATGGCAATAAAGGGATATATAGCCGGTGGGCGGGTCCGCCGCCGTTTGCCCGGCCGCCGGCAGCATGCAGCCATACTCAGGGAGAAAACCCTGAGAGGCGATAAGGCTGTCAAAATCGGACTGCCTCAGTTTACAGGGGATCTCATCCCACTTCTTCACTGCCTTGGTCTTCCCTACCTCCTCCGATGAGGCCTCAGCAGCCCTCTTCCCCTTGCCGGTCTTCTTCAACGTAGACATTACTAACGATTTCACACGGCGATTGCTGGGGGAGATTGTGTTGTCTGGGCTATCAGACATACAACAGAGTCAGGCACAAGTTGCTTCTGAAGAACGGAAATCTGGAAGATAGGCACTTAATCGGAATAGAAAGAAAGGAAAGCTCTGAATAAACAACAAAGAAGATGAAGGATAAAAAACTAAAAGGGCTTGCTTTTATAGGCCCAGGAGAGAGAAAAATTGGTACTGATCGGACTTTACGCGCCCCCACTCGCAGGTGTAAGCCAACGCGAGCGCGACACGTGTCCCTGACACTGTGTGAGGGGACACGAAAAGAAACGATACAGGTGCTGCCAGAGTTCACGCGCCACCACTCGCAGGTACGGACCAACGCGAGCGCGACACGTGTTCCTAACACTATGTGAGGGGACATGAAAGGCAACTGTAGCACATCGAGCACACGAAAAGTCTGACACGTCTCCATCACTGACGCATGTCAGCAACAACCAACCACGTACATGGACGATTCGTTTCAACCAAAAGGATAGAATTTCGCGCAACGATGAGTAATAAGAAGAAAAAGACAAAACCCTACTAAAAGAGCAAACTATTAAGTCTAATATCTATCTTACCTTGCTCGCGCGAGACAAGACACACATTAGACTGGGGGGGCTTGAATAGGTATGTACCCGCCTCAACACCGAGCGAGGCGGGTCAACCCACAAGATATAGACAAGAGGCTTGAAATCAAGATATTATGAAGGCACAAAGCCAAAACCTATGCGCATGGCGCATATCACATATGCTCACGCATATCACATATGCTCATGCATCACATGCTCAGGCATCACATATGCTCATGCATCACATATGCTCAGGCATCACATATGCTCACGCATCACATATGCTCACGCGTATCATATGCTCAGGCATCACATATGCTCACGCATCACATATGCTCACGCGTATCACATGCTCACGCACCATATATGCTCACGCATATCACATCTGCGCGTGACGCATCCGCGCGTGACGCATATCACATGCTCACGCATATCACATCTGCGCGTGGCGCATCCGCGCGTGGCGCATATCACATGCTTGTGCATATCACATCTGCGCATGAAACATCTGCGCGTGAGAATAAAAGAAGACCTCGCGCATCCTCAGGATAAGCGCATATCACACATGCACATAATCAACCTCGTCCTTATCCAAATCAGGATAAGGACAACCTTGATTGTGCACGTCAGACAACCTTCCAGAAGGTATCCTTTAAGGAATAAGAATATTCTGATGTTGACAGCTACCAATGAAAGGTGGACAACTCAGCAAAACCCATGTGCTACCACGTGATTGCACATGGGTCAGGTGAAATACCTTGGTCAGAGAATAATCAATGAAAAAGCACCAGGTGTCCCAAGGACACGTGGCGCAAAGCAACAGGAGGAGGCCAAAAAGGCCCTAATGGGATCTGAGCCCAATCATTGGAAACCCTAGCACTATAAATACCACACCACCTCCACAAGGAGGGGGGACAGAAAATAGTAAGCAAGAAAATACATTCCAATTACTCACTCTCAGATTATTATCTTCTCCTACAATCTCTTATTCTCACACCGGAGGGTTACCCCAAAGAGGACCCCTCTGTCCCTTTCTGAGGGGTAAGTTTACGGTGCTGTTCATTTTGTAGGTGGAAGAATCCAGATTCCAGTGAACCATCGGTGAAATAACATAATCATACCCGAGAAAAGTTGATCGTCTACCAGTGAGTCGATCCACGTTTCTTCAGTTTTATAACTCTTTTTTTTGTTCATAATAATATGAATGTGTTTCATAATTAAATATACAAGCTTTTATATTAAAGTAATGAAATAAACTAGTTTGAAGGTTATAGCCCAATAACCTCGATCCCATTCGATATATAATATATATCTGCCATTGTCGCGACTATTCAATCAACAAATCCATTTTCAGGTATCCATTCTTCCACCCATTTTATTTGCTTTCAGTTTTGATCTAAACACTAAATTAATTAGCCTCAAATAACATTGATCGGTATTAAAACCTTTCTTTAATTTGCTATATATTTTTTAGATGTAGGGTTGATTTAACATCTTACCGATCGATTTCCGTCTGCAAAATATTGGGAAGGAATTATATATGTTTCGAATTCTGATTATTTTGCCTAAGGGTTGGTTTAACCTATAATATATATAATGATCTGAGTTTTTGCACTCTACTCATTTCAGTGTGATCCGATCATATTCGATATATCTTCGGCCTTCGGGTAGCATGAACTGTGTTAGCAACCCTTTGTTGCCATGCATGATAATTAATCACATTATCGTATCATTATACTAATACCATTTATTTATAACCATAGGTTATATACATATAGTTCATAACAAGAATATTAAATATAAACATCATTTTTATGTGTTATAGATACATTGAATACTGCAAAAACATAACCGAGTTAATTAGAGAACTATTGTTCTATTTTCTGGTGATATAGGGAAACATCTTTTCATGAAATTACGAAGCTTAAAACTAGTTACAACCTTATAGCATCCATGTAATTAATATTCTACTAGCTAGCTTTTTTTATCATCATGATATCTTTCAGGTTGAATCAGATTTATTACAACTGATGGCGTCATATTTGGAAACCAAATACGATCACATGGTACGTAACGCAATGACATTCACATTAACACCCAGCTAATCTTCTTTCTTTCACTTCTAATTGCTATGGTACATTGATATGCATCAAATGACCATATGTGTGTATCTTGTTTTTTCAAATGATTTGATGTAAATTCTGACTCTCTTTTCAAGCACTTGCTATGTCACATCTTTTATTTTTGGAACAGCAAAATGATGCAACCAGCTGCAGCATGAGTTTCGAGACTTTTGACAACAGTGGTCCCTCACCATGGTCAAATCTCGACGAAGATCCGCTCTTTATGATTATGATGTTACTTGAACTAGTCGATTTCTTTGCATTCAGGAAGGTTTGCAAATCTTGGAGGTCACTTGCATTTTCTCACATGAGAAAGTATATGAGTTTTAGACAACCTTTATCGGTGTCCTTCTTTACTGTCACTAAGGCTGAGTGCGACTTAGAGGACTATGAGAAATCAAGAATATTCAAAACCATTGTTCCACCTCCTACTGCAGGCGTTACATTTCGTGTCGGGCTAACGTGTGGTTACCTGATCTTCTTCAAAAAGACCGCTCGTGAGTTCTGGCTTGTGAATCCCTTCACAACACATGAACTTCATTTCCCTGCCGTTCCTTCTACTGATGAAGTAATATGTCCAACCGGCTTCCGGGGTATCCTTGTCTTTTCGCCCTCAGTGTCCCGGTGGGTGTTTCTGTTCTCTCTCAACTTTTCCGATAAAATATTATTCTCTTTTTCTGGTAGCCAAGGCTCCTGGTCTGATCTTACCTCCGAATTCTCAATCTGTGATATGCTTTTTTTTAAGGGGAGGATATATATGATTAACCAAGGAAATTATATATATGAAGTGAGACTCGATCCAACGCCCACTCTGACACTACTTGGAATGAAAAATATCCCAAAGCTGTATTTCATAGTCCCGGAGTTTGTAAGTTCGGGCAAAAATCTGTATGTGGTGGAGTGTTTATCAACAGATAGTTGTACCATTTGCGAAATAGATTTTGAAAGAATGGAATGGATGTTGACCGAAAAGTCAGAAGTGGAACATGCATTCTTTGTAGGTGGCAGCAAGAGTAGTGCTGCTGTTAATCCCGACACCTGGGCTGAACTCCGGATGCGATGCGATGCGATGACATAAGTAAACTTAAAGGCAGGTGTTTGACTGCAAACATGTGGTACTTTCCTCATGATTGCTTAAATGTCAATACTCTACAACTACAATAGTTTATTATGATGGCTAGAGAACCACCATATGTCGAGTTGCAGCATCCAGGCCATGTTTTGGACTTTGTTTCGGTTTAGGTGAACAAAACTATCATTTACATCTCTTTTATTAATTTGCCATTTAGTGTCTTTTACATTCTGTTCATGTGTTGGATATGAAGTACATTTTGTAGGTTTTTCTTGTTTGACCTTATAAAGTCAGCCTTGAGCTGTATGTTGAGTTTGTGTGTATGCAGTTCATTGGCAATGGCGGCCGCGATACAGTAACAGTTGAGGCGGACTAAGGTAAAAACATCAATGATAGAATATATCAATATACATGAACTGCACCCGCCTATTAGCACATAGGGGAAGCTGGTCAAGTTTCATGGCGCGCGTGATAACTTATTTAGCACATAGAATCATAGATATCACATCACGTTCAATTTCCTATATGATCACCATGACTTATTGCAAGACAAATAAAAAAGTTGGTCAACCGATAACAAATAGTATGTGTATAAACGAAGACTTGATCAACTGATAACAAGAATTAACATATTAGAAGTGTTACTTTGTATTTAAGAAAACACATGTAGCCATCAGACGGAAACACATCAGACGCCCGATGAAACTCAACCACCTCTAAAATATCGTCACGTGTCAACAAGTTTTGTCGGTCTAACAGAAGTGATTACTGATCATACGTAACTGCTGAAGAAACTAACGGAACGTTAAACTGTCACACCGACGGTGCAGGATTCTGCTTCCGTCGGGTCCGACGGTTTCACCCTTATGTCGGATTTTTAGACTATGAACTCGAAATCAAAAACCTCTTAATTGAAAATCTAGAGTTCTTCACTTTCTTGCGCGGATTTCTCAACAACGGATGTGATTCATGAAAAGCACTTGTATTCTCCTAAGAAAATAAGCGATTTACACTATGCGTTGTTTTAGTTTAGGTTGCAAAAAAAAAAAAAAAATGACATTATGACATTAAGCAACCCATCTACGAACGGATATTAGAATCCAAGATAAAGTCAAATCTTGCCACGAGTAAGTGGATCAAAGAGATAACTGAATGGTGGGGACCGATTCAAATATAATCACGGAACATGGGTAAAGGGGGTAATAGCAATTGGAAGGACTATGAGATGATGAAGGATTTTGTGGAAATATTCTAAGTGGATTTTATTTGTGATTGTTATTATTTTGGTGAAAAATAAATGTTGTAGCGATGTTCGATATCCATTTGTATTACGATGTGGACTTTTTCTTTCTCTTTTTTTTGGATTATAGGCATGTTTTATATTACATGTCACTCAAAATGTATTTGACCTCAAAATATTAACATACAGATTTGGCCCTCAACATACAAAAGACCAAATTTTCAGAGAACTTACTGAATGAATTTGGTATGCCTACAATATATTAGTCCAGCTGGCCCTCAATATCGCCTAATGTTATTTCATGGCTTTTTTGTATTTATTCTCTTCTTTTATTTATCTATTGGTCTGTTTGTAGCACCACATGTGTTATTATAAAGCGTGCCATACACTACGGATGAACAAATTCAGTGTTCATACCGATACTGAAATCGGTACTGATTTGGTACTTTCGGTACTAAATCAGTACTAAAGTTTTGAGTTTTGGTACCGGTATTTTTCGAATTTTACCTTCAATACCGGTATCAAAGCGATACCGAACCGAATATTTCGATACCGCTACCAAGAATTTGCAATTTTCGGGATCAGAATTTTCGATACCGCAACCACTTTCACGTTTCAATATTTTCTGCTTCATTGTTGTGATTTTTTTAAGTGTAGTATGTGTTGTAGTTTAATCATAAACAAATACTAGCATCGTAATATGTAGTATTTTAATAAAGAGAAAATCTAATAGAATAGTAACAATTTTTAAAAGTGTTTCAATTAGGTCACTGATGCATATTTTTCTTAAATCGGGTCACTAAATCTTCAAATCAAGTCTCAACGATTTTTTTGTGTGTCAAGAAAGAAAGAGAGGATAATATGTGGGGGTCGGAATTTGCAATATATGTAGTTAAATTTAAAAATTTATAAATGTTAATTATATTAAAATTTAAAAATAAAAAATAAAATTCACGTTGCCACTCAGCGTCAACTTAAAAAAAGATAAAAAGATTTCCTATGTGAAACAAAAAAGAAAAAGGTCAAACAAAACATGTTAAAACATTTAATTTAATCAAACATGAAAGTTGAGTGACTTAATTGAAACATTTTTTAAAATTGAGTGACCTAATTAGAACACTTTTAAAAATTGATTAGAACACTTTTAAAAATTGGTTACTATTCTATGAATTTGCACCTTTAATAAATGAGCTAACAAAGGCAAATAGTTATGGCATTATGACATTAAACAACCCGTTCACCATTGGTATATCATACATATTTTATTTTATGATCTCTAATGTTGGGTAAGACAAAGCATACAACTCATTCACATACCACGGATTATATAGTAAAGCAAGAAACAAACCCAAAAGATACCTGTTAACACGTTAAAACATAACCAATTATATAGTAAAGCAAGAAACAAACACAAAAGATACCAGTTAACACGTCGAAACACAACCATGCACACACTTACTGTCCCCTGCGACCTTAGCATCTCATCTGGACCTGCCTTCTGCTCAGTTACTGAACTAATGTATTCGTCACATTTCTGGGTTAATGTTTCTGTCCACCAAACAAATAAAGTATTAGTTATAGAGATGGAGATAAAAGACAGGATGAAAATGCTCATAGTCCACTTAAAAGATTTAGGCCTTAAAAATACCCCTTCAATAATAAAAGAAAGAACCGATAAAAATGAATTATTATTTTAGTGTGAATAATACATTAATGGAGAAAATTGGTCATGGTGAGTACGTGTTTCAAAAAGACAAACATGAGGGAGAAAGTGGGTTACAAAAAGCCACAGTAAAAGACAAATATAGTACCTGACACGTGGCAGAAGCCCAGTACATCATACATTCTTGTCCTATACTCAGGTGAGTCAAAACTTTTGGTTATCCCCAAATACCCTTCCTTTTGGGCCTTTTGCCTATTGCCTGAGATCTCCCTTTTTTTATAAAAGAAAATTAAAATAAAATAAAAGCTCCATTTTATAATAAAATATGTACAAATAACGTTCTCGTGTATGTTTTTGAATGATGAGACTAAATGTGAGCAACGATTGAAAAGCATTTGATTTATTATAAAACAAGAGGAGGAAAAAGCCTCGAAACACCCGGAGACACAGTCGGCATCTCTCGGACATTTTGGGTTGAATTTGGGTTTGATCATTTTGTGTCGTATTCGTGTTTAATACTACGGATAATTATGCCGTGTCTGATATATTTTGACAACCCTAGTTTAAATATTATGAGCAAGAAAATAGATAATTATATGGATATAAAAGAAGTTTTTATTTGTATGATCGCAAACTGATGTTTTAATCAAGTTTTTTATATTGTGACAAGTTTGGTCAAGCGCTTGTTGACTACGATTATTAAAAAAAAATTGTAAACTTTGTTAAATTTAAGCATAAATAACAATGTTTTAATTATCATCATCGTAATTTGTAAGTTTGGAGTTCAAGAGTAAATAACAACATGGATACTTGGCAAGTTCACATATAATTACACTCACAAGTCACAATCCATATTATTTAACCGTGGGAAACACTTTTAATTCTTAAAGTGATTATCATTAGTTTTTAATATAATTATTAGAATATATAACCCACATTTCCGCATGAAGATATTTTTGATATTTTCTCTCTTTCCCATTGACCCCTTCTAACATATAGGTCAACATTTCACTTATAATACCTATATATTAGTTGCATCCACTTAAAAGTTTCGCTACATTATTGTCTTCTCTATAACTAAAACCTTGCATTTGCTATTCTAGCTTTTGTACAAACAGAGCCAGGTGATTCCTCATAGACCAGGTTAACATAGCGTCTGACGAAGTTCACTATCTTGTTTGTCATATAAAAGGAGTAGTCCGTAGTCAACTGGATCTTGGATCTTGCAAGTTATTTTTTTAGGTTGATTTTCAAGTTTTGTTTTGTAATTTGTATCATTTCAGATTGTCACTAATTAGAGGTTCAATTTCTTAATTCAAATTTTGTGCTTGGATATACAAATTAACGTGTTCATATCACTCATCGTTATACCATTATCTCTAAAACAAAAACATTTATATGTAGTAACATTATACAATCCTTTCCATAATGACATCAATGATCATACAAGTTACCAATCCTGCTGTGAAGAACAAAAATACAAGATACCATTGTGTTCTTTATCCGAATTTGAGCTTCCAAACACTTTACATATTAGTAATTAATAATCTCACCAACACGAGCACATATTAGTAGGTCGATCTAATCAAAACATCTATAATCTATGCTCTGTGAAACATATGATTAAACTGTTACAAAAATCGTAATTAACATCCTTGCTAACTTACCAATAACGAGCAGCAATTAAAACCACAACAAAGTTAAAATTAGCGAAACACAAAAAGCCTTGCATATTAACATATTATCATTGTTAATTGTTAATAGGGGCGAATCTAGATACAAAGTATGGGGTAGTTGCCCTCCACACACACACCAAAAAAAATAGTGTTATTTATACTCGAAAATTTTAACTGCCCTCCATAAGTTTTTGGTTAAGTTCCCGTTCACCCCCATGAGAACAGATCATGGATATGTCACTAATCACTAAAAGCTTTAAAGGATAAAGGAGTGATTCCCATTGTTTAAGAGCAAAAGACGGCAAACCATCATTGCAGGAGTGATTAAAGAGTGTAAGTTTTGAATATTTGGAATCAAAACCGTAATATAATCTTACCACTTGACCATCTGTATAGTTAAAAAGAGTTGTAACTTGTATGGTCTCCCAACTAAAGATAATTAAAAAGAGTTAAAAAAATATTCCAAACAAGATAAAAAAAAAACTAGGTGGTCCGAATATCCGAAGACACCGACTCGATAGATATTTTTACAGCTAACAAGGGAACATGTGGGACCTCCATCAATTATATATTTACCGTTTACACCCACCAAATCTTTACAATTAAATGTCAACCCTCCAAGTCACTAGTTACCATAAATTACCAAAAGTAGTCATGCCATATATCACACGAAAGGTACATAGTACAAGAAATGCAAATTCCGTAATTTTTTTTTATGATAAATGCTACATAACCTTAAATAACGTTTTGAGGTTTTGTGCACAATATGTTCTTCTAAAAATGCACAAGGTTTAGTTAATTTCATGTCTTAAAAAAGCACATCATGATTAAATAATAATAGTTATAAAAGTAAGATTAGATATATTCGGTCATCGAAAAAAAAGAAAATTTTTATATTGAAGTTTATTTGTATAGCTAGTATAAGAATATACTAGTTAAAGAATTAATTAACACCATCTACTAATTTAAGTGGTTTCAAGATGAAAATGAAATTGAGTTTTCAGAAACAAAAATTTGATAGATAATATTTAACCACTAATATCATCAATGATAATCATAAACTCTGGAGGAAAGCTCACAAACTCAGCTATATTGTCGGATACGGGAGTATGAATGTTACTCTGTTATCTCAAATGTAATCTATTGTCAACACTATTACCCAAAAACTAATTGCCACAATTCTAGATACCTAAACCTTAAACATGTTTTTTATTTATTAGAATCCTTTAATATTAACACATTTGCATGAAGCTCCCAAGAAAAGTGACTTATTATCATGTATTAATGTTGGTATCTTACTGAGGCTCACAGAGTTGCCTCAAAACATTATCAAAATTTTAGCAGATATCAATGGCGGAACGGTGTTCCTTTCATCCCAGTAAAATTCTGGGCATTACAGATCGACAAACGGGATGAAATTTTATAAAGGAGATCAGAATGAGTGGACAAAATGGATAGAAACATTGTACCATGTCATTCTGAGCAGAAGGAACTGAACCGACGATTAAACATTTATTATTTTTTAAGAATTTAAAGTCAGTATATTATGATCATGAATGATAGATGGCATTTTCTTAGAACTTAATACAAAAGTATGTTTTAAAATCATTGTTATTTATAATTGCCACATCGCGAATATTAAACCATTAAAGCTGGTTATATTTGTCTTTTCTTAAAATCATAGTTAATGCTTTGCTTTTAAAATTTTCTTTAAAACAAACTTAACCATGATCATCCCCTAACTAAAACAATCTAGACAATACATCGACCGAAAACTACACGCATAATCATCATAACAAACTAAAACACGATAACAAAGTCCAAAAGTTAGAAGGGGAGTCCGTGTAATATACAAAACTTCCAGACACTAATCTATAATTTCAATCATTATATAAGGACCTCTCTAGAACACCTATCCCTCCACGTGTCACTTCCAGATTACTCACCAGTCATCATCCATCAACTCATCCCAACCGTTAGATTAAAAAGTCAAACCAATCTTGACCAACTGCCACGTCACTGAAACGGCGACCGCCGTGGCAAACCCTTCCGCCGGTTCACCACCAACTCCGGCGACGGAGAACCCACCGGACGAACACCGGACTTCGAGCTTCTTTTCTTCACGATTTCAGTGGTGGCCGTGGAAATGATCGTACGGCAGTCTCCGGCGCCGGTGCTGCTTGAGCCGGACGAAGTCCGGAGTGAAACAAACGGGTCGAGAACCGAATAGGGTGTCATTAAACCGTCGTCGAAACCGGGTTCGGGTAAAGTTAGCACCTCACAGTCGTACAAGTATTCAGACATCATTCCTTCACTTGTTGAGATATGGTTAATCTGTTACCAACAAAATTTTGTACCATAAATGAAATTGTAGTGGTGTTTATCAAACCCAAAAAACTCAAAAACCGAACCGAAACTTGGTTTTACGTTTTTGTAAAACCGACATTTGTTTCGGATTTACTTGTAACTAAAACCGTAAAAATTGAAAAAACCAAGCCGAAACATAAAACCAATGGTTTTGTTTTAGGTTTTTGTAAAAACCGACTTTTGGGTTTCGATTTAGCTTGTAATTAAAAAACCGAAAAAACCTAAACTAATTTCAAAATTTTTTATGTAATTAATGATAGTTTGATATACAGTACTGTAATTTAATATTGTAGCTAAAATGTATAATTATTAATTAATTATTTAACCAAGAACAAATTATTTACCAATGTAGCTAAAACGTATAATTATTAATTAATTAGTCAAGAACAAAATATTTACCAAAATTCATTATTTTTTAACAATCTTTATTTTCTTACCCAAAATTTCAAACACAAATCCAAAACCGAAAAACCCGAGACCAAGCAAAACCCCGACCAAAAACCGAAACTTTTGGTAATTGCTTCTTTTTTAGCCTAAAATTTGGCTAATGTCACAAGAATGCACACATACGTAGGTATGAATATTTAGAAAGAGAGAAACCTTGCAAAAGATGGAGCAAAAGAGATATGGATCTTGAAGACCTCTACGGCAGCTGATGCAGGTGTTGCTTGTGTTTCTACAAGCTCTTGTTTGCTCCCTTTGGTTCAAAAACACAACTTTTGCACTGTTTGTGATGTAAGACTAACAATTAATTCAAATGTTAGACACATAAAAGAATTTAAAAAGGTGATGATGTAACAGAACCACAAAATGAAATGAAATTAAATTAATTAAAAACGACTCACTTGAACATAAGAACAGTCCATCAATTTCTCAGCATCACCAACCCTAATAACATCATGGTACACATACCTCCTTATCTACAAAACCAAACACAACAACACCAACATTCATTTGTCCATGAATTACAATTCAAAATTCAAATTACTTGTTATAATTAGTAGCTATTTAATTACAAACCTGTAGAAGACTATGAGAGCCGTGAGGCGTGAGACAGTGAGGACAAAGAGCCACACAGCAATCCAGACAAAATATGTTTTTCTCGTTCTTTTTCACGTCGTGGTGAATCCCACAGGGCTCGTAGAACTTCTCCGACAACAAGGTTTCAAGCCACGCAGGTAAGTTCGGAGAAGACGATGATGATTGCACCTGTAAATCAAAACCCATTTGGTAATTTTTGGTGAATTGAAATGGGTAAGTAAATAATTAAAAACCCACCATTTTGTTGGAGAATTGAGTTGGGTTTTTAGAGAGAGAGAGAGCGGCGCAGGTGCAGAAAAGTGGTGATGATGGTGAAGATGAAGGTGTGATATTTAAAAAGGTCTAGTCTTTTTGTCTTCTTTGTAACTTTTTTTGTTCTTTTTTATTATTTTACTTAGGATTTGACTATACAAATGATCAGTTTAAAAAAAATATCATGAAGATTATGTGAAGTAAGCTTATAATTAGGCTGAGGTGTGTGGGGCTTCAACGGGGGCGCTAGAGCCCCTCCGCTCGCGCCCCCAGGCGCTAACACCACACCATCGGGGCGCTAACGGGGGCGCTAACGGGGCGCTAACGCAAAAAACAATGCAGGCGTGAGCTGGTTAGCGGGAGAAGAGAGAGAGGAGCACACCTTTTGAGGTATTTTGGACCGTTGGGAGTCGAAAAAAACAAAAAAAAAATATATTTTCTATATAGGTTTACGGAAAAGAGCCGTTGAGCTCATATTAAATTAAAAAAAAAATATTTTCTTAAACTATAAATATATACCTTTATAAAATATACTTCATTTCACAATTATACACCTTTCCTCCTAAAATCCTCTCAAAACTAACACAAAAAAAATGTCGTTGTTTGAATATATTTATAAAAAAAAAAAAATTCGCTGGAGCCCCTGCTGGAGCCCCTCCACACCAGGGGCCAGGGCTCCAACGGGGGCTCCAACAACCCCCTTATCCAGTTTCTCTCTCTGCTACACGTCATAATATTATTGGTTGGAGCCCCCACTAAAGCCCTCATTAAAGCCCCCCCACACCCCTCAGCCTTATGAGTTTAAGATTTTATGGTTTTGATTTTATTCTTGTGGATAGGGTTTGTTAGAAAATGTTACTTGATGGTTGAATATGAGTATTTCGTGTGTAGTTAATATAATTATTTACTGTATACGTGTTTTTATTAAGTTTTTTATAATGAAGCTTCTTATTTTTGTTTTTTTATCGAATTGATTTATACACGTCAAAGAGTTTGTAGCATGACGGTATCAAAGTGTGTATATTATAATGACTATTTTTAATTGGTTAAGAGTTATAAATTTATCATAGCCAATGTGTAAAAATACGAGTAGAGTTAGAGAGTGATTTAGTGGTTCTTAGAAACTGATTGACTTACACGCTAATCATCTGTTGGTTAGCTGCTTGTTATTTATTAACCGCAAATTACAATTGCACTAATTTATGAATTTTTGAGACAAGAATTTAGCTTCTTAATATGGCATTGGGTCAACAACTCAGCACGTCACACAGTTATATGTTGTTTATGAGATCGAACGAATATTTATTTGGTTATCATCTTACTAAGTTGTTTTTGCCAACTAGGGTTAAACCAACCATAGCAAAGGTCTTTTCGTGTGTTGAACACATGTATCATTTGTACTTGGTTAATGTATCGTCACCATTTGGAACGAGAGAGACGAATATATTGTAAGGCAAATATTTGTTACTAGCGATATTAATGTGGCGAAACCCGTTAAATATATCATGGTCAAGCAAATGAAGTGCGCGTGAAAACCGGATACGAGACGAGAGCTTCAGTGCACGGGTTTAGTTTCAACGGGGAGAAGATCTTCTAGAATATTTATGTTTTTTTGTTATAAATAGGGACTTGTATGTTTTTTATTTATTTGTGTGTGTTGTATGGCGCCCACCCAAAGGGAGCTCACCTTGGGTGGGGTCGGTTCGTTTACCATATATTAAATTTTTTTCAATCGATAACGAGATCGTTTATTATTATATTATCGTTAATTATTCGATCGTTGATTTACCGCACCCGTCTCGAACGTTTATCAAGAGCAAATCTGTTCATTTGTCGGATCTGGTTTCGTGACCTACATATATGGTGTTCACTAGTACTTCACTAGCATGAAAATAACTATCACCAGCAGGTATGTATAGGGCTGTAAACGAACCGAACGAACACGAACAAGGCCTTGTTCATGTTCGTTCGTTAAGTAAATAATGTGTTCAGAACACTTACCGAACGAGATTTTATGTTCTTGTTCGATTATTAAGGAAATTAATGTGTTCACGAACACAAATAAAATTGGCAAAGCCTAGAGATTGAGACCGATGTATTCATCAATGTGAATAATGAAAGCCTGTAAACGAATCGAATGAACACGAACAAGGGCATGTTCATGTTCGTTCATTTAACTTTAAAAGAACACGAACACTTAATCGAACAAATATTTATGTTCATGTTCGTTTATTTAAAAATGGACATTTGTGTTCGTTTGTTTAAAATCGAAACTAACATAACTGAATAAAGATAAATGAACATGTATGAATAAACGTAAATGAACACAAATATAAACGAACTTAAATGAAAACACTTAATTGGACACAAATTAACAAATATAAAACCTTTAAACAGATGACACATCCATATAATATTTAATTATTTTATATTAATATTAATACATAAGTGAACATAAATAAACAGACATAAACGAACGTTCATGAACATAAATGAATGAACGTAACATGTGTTCATGTTCGTTCGTTTAATTAAACGAACATAAATTTTTTGTTCATGTTCGTTCGTTTATTAAATAAACGAACATAAACGAACTTCCTGCCGAACGGTTAACGATAGTTCACCGAATGTTCGGTTCGTTTACACGCCTAGGTATGTAAAAATATAAAAATCAAAGAAACTAGTTTTTTGGTCTTTGGGGTTTTCTTACTTCTATAGTGATCAACTAGCGATGTTAGTATTCTGATAGAAATGGGGCTTTATCTATGTACAAGGTTCCTCACTTCCCCTATGACGGACACCACTTTCACCGAGGAATAATAAATGAATTTGTCTATCAGTGAAATTCCTTCGTTTTACAATGTTACGGGTACATGGATAAAACAACATGTATAGATAATGCAAATATTTTGCTCATATACGTGGTGTGGATTGTATGAAATGCTAAATGCGATGTGAACATGTTGCAAGCATATGGAATAAACATGTTAGGAGAATTAGAAAAATAGAAGGAAGACCGAAAATGTGATGAACTATATTCAATGAACAATATATGCTAGCAATATGTTGGTAGGATGGAAACTTTACAATTCAAACAACCAATTTAAATGAACATTTTGTCTGATTAATTATTTGACAAATTGCAACAAAAGCACAAATTAGGCTCACATCATCAACAAAACAGATGATCTTTATAGCAACATAATTCAATTAAAGAAATACAACCATCCCCTAATTTCACTTATGCAAACTTTATCTTTTTTGTAAAAAATAATCAACTTATTATCGAAAGGAACTTGCAAATTCCACGCTTCATCTTATTTTTAACAATGTTTATGTACCTTAGCAGTCCTCAAATAATGTTCATAGACCGAGAAGACATTAGTGACCGGATCAACACAAGCAATAAACCAAAAACTGAATCCGTGTAACAAGTTGATGGGAAACTTTTAGGGCTAAAAAGTGATGAACTTTAACTGAAAAATCAATACTACAAGAACGGGCATCAACAATTATCAAATCAGTCGGGTTGCTTGAACAATAACTTTTGCAATGAAAATAACGACTATAATGTATTTTGTCAAAAATTGGGTTCCAATATGTAGAAACATAGATATTACATCAATATAGCAGGTAGGCGGGCAACAAGTTGCGCCGCCACCCCTTTCTGAATTGCAAACCCTAACCTGCTAAAGACATACCCCTGCCCCTTTGGAGTCGACACATTGCTATGCACAACCTGTTGGACCCTGGTTAGAAAACGGATAGCTTCCGGTGCCAAGGAGCCAAATGTATCAAAAGCCAGAGGGACAAAAACATGTTGGTTATCTTCGCAGGCTTTAGCATGTTTCTCCACCTTCTTCGTTTAAGCCCTTTTCATTGCTTGCCCAGCTACAAACCCATTATCCCTCAAACCAGCTAAGGGAGATACCCCCTGTGAGGTCAACACAAGCGTGTTTTCCCCCGGCCCAACCAAAGACGAGCAAATCTGCCGGTCGTAGAGTGGATCTCCCTTCCGTGGGGTCTGTAAGGAAGTTTACGGGGGCTTCCTTTTTAGTTGATATCCCAGCTCGCCTTAAGATGTCCCAAAGAACGTCCCGCACCCAATAATGTATTTGCACTTTCAAAATATTATTTACAACCCGGTTTTTAGTTTTAACATTTGGATGTTTTCTACTTTTCTAAAAATAAATATAATCATATGTTTGAGATTAAAAGTGGTAAGAAAGTTTATAATATATTATTCCCCTATTTATAACTTTTATTTGAGAAGATCCCTTCCCAGCCTTTTAAAGTCATCAACTTTTAATCACAGCCTTAAAATTCTTTCTAGAAGCAAAAGTTACAACCAGTTACAATACCTGCAGTTACAGTTTCTACGTGGTTCCTCTTTCTTCCCACGTTTAGGGTTTTTATTCCCTATTTAACACTGGCGATGATGATAATTCCTTCAAAATTTAATTTGTTAACTAAAAGATGTCCGGCAATCGAGGGTTGATCTTAGCTTCAGAAAGATGTTGTATGCCTAATGGCTCCAGCATATTGCTGGCTAAGGTCGGCATTCTGGCAATGGTTTCGACGCTTGGTAGGGAATACTCGATCTAGGCGGGGAGTAATCGGGGAGTACTCGGCCGCCTACTCGGGAGTTTTAGAACATTGGTGTCAACACACACAATGCAGGTTACATTACATGTCTATTAAGTTTGTCTTTTTAAGTTATACAGATTGTGGATAAGCAATCTAACAAAAACATAATCTGTTAAGTCAATGTTTGTTTTCTTTGAAATCCAATCTTTCACAACAGTTTCTCTTGCCATTATCTTATTTGTATCTCACAAAGATATTTATGAACAAGTGTTTTCATCATTGACGGAATCGTACTAATAATTCGTTATTGTTCTAATTTTTAAGTTTAGTCTCAATTCTCAAATAAACAGAATCTCAGGCTATTGGTTCTTTTTTATATGGATTTCAGTCATCATACGGATTTATGGATTATCATGTCTCTTACTGGGAGGTATCTGTAAGTAACAACCCTAACATCTTTTTTCCATTATTGTTATTAGTCAATACCAATTGCTTTTGAAAACCTATATTTTGCTGGTTTGGGCAGCCTATCAAAGTTGGCATGTCCAGTAGCCAAAGAGTAGACACATTAGGTTTATTTATGTAATAAATAATATTAGCTTATAACTCAATAATTTTATTTGTTTGTGACATCTCTATCTTGATTTTGTAGGTCACTTGCTTTTTCTGTTTACCATACTTGCTACGCAATGAATACTGCACTTTTGTAGTATAGTATATTTTGATTGATTTTATTTTGGATGTTGGTAAGTGATACTGTAACTCCTCTATTTACCTTTATATGAATTAGAGGTTGTTTGGATGTGGGCTTGAAAACAATTATTTAAGGTTAAGGTTAAGGTTAAGGTTAAGGTTAAGGTTAAGGTTAAGAATAAATACTAAGGGTCTAGAAATCCTTCCTATTTAGCATGTATGCAAAACAAAACAAAGTTTATAAAGAATTTATTCCCTATTAAAAATGGTGTGCATTTTTTCATGAATAGAGAGATGTTTGGTATCATGGTACAGTTTTGATCTTTTTTACATCTTCGGTTGGATCAATATTTTTTGATTTTGTTTTGTCTTCCTCATGTTGATTTTTCTTATTAATTTATGCAGATGATGACTATGGATTAAAGCAGGGCCGTCTTAGAGCATGTGCGGGCTAGGCAATCGTGTAAGGCCCATCAAAGTTTGAGGCTCATAAGTTTTTAATTTCTTTGAATATATTTCATATATAATAGGAGTTTTTAATTTCTTTTAATATATTTCGAGGCCCATTTTTATAGCTTATGCAAGGCCCACGACAACCATCGTGCTCTTAGAGATGGCCCTGGATGAAAGCAAAAAGATGCTGGGTTCGTTAAGAAAAAACAAGAGATTTTGTTCCAAGGGGTTTTTCCTACTTTTTGTTTTTTAATGTTTAGATGAATTGTATTGACTAATTATTAGGTCAAAATTGTTTTTAATTCATAAACATTGGTTAAAGTTTGGGATTAGATACATGAACTTTTTATCTCCCAAATAGATGAAAGAAGTTTTTTGTTTTCTGAACTTCTTATCTAGATGAAAGATCTAAATTATAGTAGAAACTATTTGCCCTAATGAAGGATCTATTTCTAAGTATATCTTTTGATTGTGGATCTATTCTTTGTGCTCTGGACTAGGTGTTCTATTTTTGCCTTTAGAAATGTTCATAATTTTCATTTAATTTTTCTATGTAAATATGAATCTTTTTTATGAAATATTTTCATCAATTTTGGCTTTTGTTTCATTTAAATACTATTTTGTTTAGAATGCAAAATAAAAATAAAAACAATATGACATTCAAGTATTCCCGTTCACCGAACGGTATAAAACTAGTTCTTATGGGCCATGACCACGAAGGCACGAACCATAACCATATGTTTCACAATGGGTGACCGGCCAATACGTTGTATCTCAATTCTCATACACACACACTTACCAAACCACCAGGTGGATACTAAACGACAAAATACCCCAAGATGGCGACTTTACTCACTTATCGGAGGAGGGAAAGAGTCCCGACAAAACTGTTGTTTCTTTTTCTTATTATAAAGAATTACTCATTTTCGTTATAAACAAAATTATATAAATATAATCAATAATACTATTTGTATAACCCTGACTTTTATATATCATGAGCAAGCTTTTGTAATGTTCGTATATTTTGGGTCTTACCTATTACATTAATATTATATATAACAGATAAAATACATCAATGGATAACGTATTTGTCGGCATCCTTGAGTGATGTAGCATTATAACATTATTGTGGGTAGTGGGTACTACATCATGTACTTTGAACGAACATTATGTTTTTTTTTTTAAATGATACACTTAACTAATACATATTTTATTATTAAATATTAAAATTTCAAAACTAGTTGAAAGTTAATGTTTATATGAGTTTTATACAAAAAATATATCAAAACTTTATAAATAATTTTCTTTTCTTACATCCTGTTCCCGAGTTTCATTTAAGATGAGAAAGGAGAGGAAAGGAAATGAATGAATGGAAGGAAATTGTTGTGTTGTAGAATTTCAATAAAAAAAAAGAACAAAATATGTGTTTTTAAATTTCATTAAAGAAAAAAAATGAATAGAAAGTTAGGAGAAAAAAAGAGTATTTTAGGTGGATCTCTTTCTTTCATATGGGAAGGAAACCAAAGGAGAGAAAGAAAAAAACAGAATAATAGAATTTTGAAAGAAAAATATTTTTTTCCCTTTCCTTTCACTCGTTAATTAAACTCAGGAACTCAGCGTTAATTTCAATGTTATAATTCATTTGGGTGAAAGTGTTATATTTTAGTTTTTTTTTTACTTTTACTTAGTTATATAATATGTGAAAATGGTCATTTCTTATTAACTTGCTAATTTAAGACATGCCTTAAAAGGCAATAAGCCGTCTCTACCGCGGATCACGGTCGCGCCACCTCCGACCACTTGGTGACTCCGGCATCACCCTTTCGATGACACTTTATCAAAGTTGTTATTACCACTGTCGTGATGTGGCCGCTATTGTCGCCACTTTTGCCATCACAGCTGCCACCACTGGTACCAACACCACCCGCCATTGCTTTAGTTGCCACCTTTGACGCCACGTCATTGGCGATGCCACCATCGACACTACCACGAGGCCATCACCACCGTCATTGTTCTTGTTGTGTCGTCCCACACCACCGTCACATGTTGCCACTATCCGTGTTATTGAGACGCACAATATCTTTAAGGCGAATAGTGGCAACATATGATTCCCGTATGAACACTCTAACTATTGATACAAGCTAGTAAGTGTGCGGTACACTCTCATTTATTACCATATGATTATGAATTCAGTTCAAATACATAAAGTTATAAGGAAGTAAGGAACAAAACATCTAGTAAAAGCATTTATAATTTTTGTAGTAAGTTATCAAAGTCTGATTATAATTTGGAAAAAAAATGATATAATATTTGTTTACTATGTATCTTCACCTTTGTGGTGATGGCAAAAGATAACAGTACGATTATTTTGCTTACAATTTGTCTACAACTATAATTTTTGTATTGAAATTTTAATTAAATTATTAACTGTTAATATAGTAATAAAAGTTGTTATAGATAATCAAATACAGGTTATTTCTTTATTTAAAGAAATTTTTGGAAATAAGCTAAAATACTAACAAGAAAATCACAAATATGCTTAGTTTTAGTTATATATACACACATAAGTATTAATGTTAGACGATTATTTTAACACTATAAATATGAAATACACAAAACATAATATGTGTATCCTTTATATATCAATGAATCGTGAATTATCTTTAAATGTACAGGGTACAATTTAAAAGTAAGAAAGTTATATACTCGAAAAGAAAAAAAAATTAGGTAAGATACTGTACCTTCTTAAGGATATCTTGCACCTTATAAAAATAAAAGCACATATAAAATATTTCCACATTATCTAATATGAACACTATCTTATATATATAGCCTATATATATAGAGGTGAGATTTCAAATGAGAACCCATTTGAGTTTTAAGAACTCGAAAGAACTCAGCGTAACGAATTTTTTTTTCGAAAATTTTTTACACATGCGTAATATGTGTAGGTTACATACACGTAAAAAAATTACAGAATTTTTTACGCACCGAGTCGACTTTTTACACATGTGTAACGGACGTAAAAGTTAGTGTAACCACTTACATCTTTATTCTCTCTCTTACTTTGACTTTTTTGTTAGATTTAATCTCAACCACATATTTCAATCCAATTAATTAAATGTGTGGCCTATAATTGAGTTCATAAGTTCTTAAAACTCACAATGGTTCTCAAAATATCCCCTCCCATATATATATATATATATATATAATAAACATTCTTTTTCTATATAAAATATGTAACTTCTTTTGTAATAATATATGGCTGTGTGCATCCCAGAAGGTAGCAGGCGGTACTTTGGAACTATGCCATTGCCATTCTTGTTATTTTTATAGAAGCAGGTATTAATTGTCTCATAGGGACATTCTTAGAAGCAACTTTCAACTTTCCACTTTTCAAAGATGTTTAAATATTTTATAGATCCAAATAAAATTTTAACGACTTGGTTGAGCTTTGTTCGATTTGAATCTTCAATGAGCCAACCTAAGTTATTCCATGAATCATTAGAGAAATTCTACAACAAAATTGACGTATGTTGAAGAAACACTAATCAACCCCGGGCAGATTACAGGTAATCTGGGGGCCAGGTAATGTTTCCCACGAAGGTTAGGTCCAGCAGAGTAGGTTGTACTTCCGGGAACCTGCAAAACAGACACCGTAAGCTCGTCACTGAGAAGGGGGGGTTCCTCCTTGTGACCACCCTCCGGCGTGAGAATCAGTCTATATTGCTCTTTGAATATAAAAGTATGTGAATACTATTAGAGCAGTTATCAAGTAAGTTATACGAGATAGTAGATGATCTTACCATTCCAAGATATTGGAGTATTTATAGCCGAAGGTAGGTTTTCTAGAAGGTACAGCCGGCTGAATAGTATTCCTGTTCAACCAACAGTGGATTACGCACAGGCCATACTGGTTGGTGGGTAGGTTACAGCCAACAGTAATAAAGTCGGCTGCACTATTCCACCAACTGTAGACCATGCACGTCCTACTGACTGTGGATTGTACGCAGGCCATGCTGGTTGGTGAATAGGTTACGGCCAACAGTAATACTATTCCACCAACTGTAGGCTGCGCCTGCTCCACAGTGAGAGTTGGTGAGTAGGCAGCGGCTAATAGTGACAAACAGTACTAGAGGGTGCTCCTCCTCGCACTGTTGTCGGTGAGCTGTCACCCTGTGATTGGCTCATGGGCTGTTCTGGTCAGATTGTCTGTCCTATCCATACCTTGGTAGGTATGGTACAAAAGATCTTTCAGAATCAGACTGGCTCATTTGGGCGGGATTGTTCCCGCCTTGCTCATGCCTTCACGTGACTGCTGAAGTAGCTAATCTTGTACGTGTAGCCTTGCTGTCTGCGGGTAGCCTTCCCTGATGGCTTGTATCCGCAACTGCGGGAACAGGCGGGGTACTTCACCATTGAGAGGCTTTCCCTGCGTGTACAGCTTGCGTACTGCGCGTAAGATTCTATGAGCATGGTGGGTCCTGCGGGAGCAGATGGCCTTTGCGCAGACAACCCTGTTCAAGGTGAGTCTTGCGGGACCAACTGGTCTCTGCTGGGACCTACCTCTTCAAGTCCCCCCAGTCCAATGTTCTTCTCATGCGTGTTTAATAAAGTGAGGTGAACTTTTGGACTTAAGCAAAGGGTTTTGAAAAGGGTTTTGTAAGGTTTTCCATGGGAAGTCCTTGTCACTTGCAGAAATGCCCGAGTTTCCTGCTTGGTCTTTGGGTATGATGCGGGTAGGTCTGTAACTTCCTCGCAAGTCAGGAGCATTGAGTCCCAGTTGTATGTATTTTCCATGAGGTTTTGGTAGTTTCGAACATAGTGATCAATTATGTTAAGACCACCAATTCCATCTTGGAGCTTCAAACAACGTAGTTCTCGACGCTCCCGCTATGCGGGGATGTTATTTCCGTTTCCGCAAGCATTGCCCAGAAGATCCTTCTTGGTTTCAATTCCCAGCGGAGCGCTAGGTATGTGAAGGGTTTTGCCTTAACACTGTACCTGCGCTCGTCTTACGGTTACTTTACTTCCAAGGTATTCCTGGCGTTAATTCCCTGCGGGTGCTAGGTATGTGAAGGATTTTGCCTTTACACTGTACCCGCACCCGTCTTATAGTTACTTGGTTGCCGAGGAATATTTGGCTTCAATTCCCTGCGGGTGCTAGGTATGTGAAGGGTTTCGCCTTAACACTGTACCCGCATCCGTCTTACGGTTACTTGTTTGCCAAGGTAAGGGGGGATTTTCCCGCTTACTTTTTAATATTTTCGAATTTTGAATTTTGAAATTCGAAGAGTTGGTGAAAAGATAAGAACAGTCCAAACCTCTGAAACGTCGTGCGACAGTTTCTTCTGACTGTGTCAGGACGTGCAGGAAGTTATGGTGACGTGACAGAACATGGTCATTCCAGTCGTTTTTTCAGGCGCGTGGGCGTGATTTTTCAGGCGCGTGGCCGCGAAATTACTGGCACACGTCCTTTCAACAGCTGTTGCCAGCCTGCTTTTTGCCACGTGTCATAGTTTCATTGCACCTTTGATTTCTCTCTCCTCCGCATTAAATTCACCGCATTAATTGCGATTACTATATAAAGGGGGAGAGAGTTATCTGTAATTCACACTTTCACCTTTCTTCTTCTTAGTGATTTCCGGCAAATACTCCCCTTTTCAGGCAAGCATTTTCCCGAAATCACTTTCTTCTTTCCACCATGTCTTCTCATGATACTGATGATCAGAAGACTGCTGGCGAGTGCCAGTGTTCTCTTCCTGTCGATCTGTACCAGTATATCGTCAGGAAGTTCATGCTCGAGTCTCTCGAGCCTGAGTTTCCTGAACCCCACCATACTGTGTACGATGCCCCTAGTGGCAAGATCGGGGTTTATGCTGCATTCTTTGTCTACGGAAACCTTAGGTTTCCGTTGACAAAGTTTGTGTACCGTGTCCTGGAGAGGCACGGTGTGCACCTGACAGAGGTGCACCCCATGGCCATTGCCAAGGTCCGGCACTTTGAGTGGGTGTGCCGGATACTGGGCCTTGAGCCCTTTGTTGACCGTCTGATGACCTTCTACACTTGGAGGTGCATCCAGGGGTGGTACACTCTTACAACCCGTATAAAGGGTTTAAAGATTTGTACCACCGAGCGGAGTCTTCGCTCATGGAGAAGAGAGTTCTTCTTCATATCCGCTCGCGCCGTCCCCATCGCCATGAAGTTTAAGAATGGCCAGGCGCTTCCGAACCTTCCCGCCCTTAACTACGAGGAGGCGGAATGGTTTTCGAAGATATCCCGGGTCCAGTCCCCGGTTTTCCGTTTTCCGGAGTCGGCGATGGTGATGCTGGGGATGAGCCGGGTGTGGAAGGCGGCGAATGCGGATAAGGTTCCGATCGTCCTTGAATATGGTTCGAACTCTACCCCTTATGGTATGTCTTGTTTCTTTTTTGCTGACTACGATTTTTTCTAACTTTCTTGTTGATTTCAGAGGGTAACGATCTTCAGTCGCTCCTGAATCCGCGGGAGGAAGATGGTCCTGCGCGGATGGGTACTCGTGCTCTGGACGAGAACGAGTTGCCCATCCTCGAGCAGACTGCGGGTCGGTTCGTGGAGGTTTACCCGCCAGGCCAAGAGATCCTGAGCCACCGACGGCCAGGTAAGCCTATCTTCTACCCTGAACCTCTCAAAGCTGTGCCTGCTGCTGGAGTTCATGACATTTCTTCTTCTGAGGAATCCGCAGAAGGTCCTCCACTGGTGCGGAAGAGAAAGGCTGCCGTCGCCAAGGGCAAGGAGAAGGTGGCCTCTACGGCCGACCCGGTAGTCCTATCTGACTCGGAGTCAGATAATGCAGAGGTGGCGGGGAAGCCCGGTGGTGAAGAGACCACCGCTCCGGAGGCTGCAGGTGTCACCTCCGAGGAGGCAGCGGCAACGACGGTTACCGGTGTCAAGAGGCCGGCTCCATCGGGTTCGCCCCCGCTCGTCCGTGCGTTCAAGCTCAAGAAACCCCGTAAGTACCCCCATAATTCTTGTCTAGATTTGTTGTTTAAAATAAATTTTTCTAACACTTTTGCTTATGTAGGTGTGGATGTTGACGCATTCCAGGGTGGAGTTGGAGCAAGTATTCCCCCGCCAATGACGGTAGGCTCGGTCAGCCTTCCCGAGGCATCGACCCAGGCGTCTCCGCCTGCTTCCGCTGGTTCCAGCCTTCCTGAGGCTGTTCCAGCTGAGAAGGTGTCTCCGCCGGCCGTGAGTGCAATTTTTACAGCATCTTTCACGGAGCCGGCGGTTACTGTTGCTGAGGAGGTGGCGCCAACCATGGCTACCACAGCGGCTGCCACTATACCTGCGCCACCGGCACCGACGGCCGGACCTTCAGGTATGCGCCAGGCTTCCCGCCGATCTATGCCACCTTCCCGTCTGCCTGACCTGTTGGATGGATTTCCTTTAGGTTCAGGTGATGGGTTTGGCGGCTATCGGCCTGTTATTGACCCTACAGGTACGTAGGGTTCCTTTTCCTTTACATATTTTTATCATCTTTTCCTAACTGCCTTTGTTTCTTTTGCAGTGTCGGATTCCAATGAAGTGTATGTTCCAAGATGGAACATACGCCGAGGAACAACCCTTCGCACCCCTGTGGAGTGCGTGGACTGGGCTCGCCACGCTGCTCCTCATGGTGCGTTGGGGGAAGCCATGGCTAGCTACCAAGAGGGTAGGCTAACCAATGAGCTTCGGGTTCTCCAGGCCCGAACGCAGCCCCGCGTCGAGCTGCTTTGTCGTGAAAACGACAAGTTAAAAGCAGCTCGCGCCAAAGATATATCTGAAGCGCGGGCTCTTCGGGAGGAGAACCGGCAGTTGGCCGCTGCCGCAGCCGAGAAGGAGAAGGCATTCAAGGCCCTTGAGGTTGAAGTCCAGGCGCGACTCGAGGCCCGCTCCAAGGCTGCCCAAGCTGTGAATGAACAGCTTCGGCTGGCCAAGGAGACTGCGCGAAACTCAACTGAGAGGGCTGCCAAGGCTGAAGCTGTTGCTGAGCCACTTCGCGAAGAGAATGAGCAGCTTAAATGCAAATTAAAGGCTCTTCAGCATGCTCATGACGCCTTGGCAATGGAAGATGCCAAGAAGCTGCAGGAGATCCTTGACCAGAGGGGGGTGCTTGACCGTACTGAAAGGAAACTCAAAAGCGTCGAAGAAGCTGCCGCCAAGGAAGTTCAACTTGCCAACCTTGATAAAAGCGGAGCCGAACGTGCTTGTAAAGAAAGTCAAGCTACCCTCCAATGGTTGCTTCGAGAAGCGTTGCCTCAGGTATCCTCTTTTTCTTTACGCTTTCTGCTCGTAATTAGAAAATGTTCTAACTTTATTCTTTTGTAGGTTGTGCGTCAGGTCCTTTCAGAGACCTCTTATGACGATGCGATGAGCGCGGCCCTCAACGCTTCTCATGAGGATGGGCAGAAGACTGGCTTCCTGCTTGGTCTAGGGTTTGCTGAGAGAGGCTTTCCGCCCTCCAACTTCCCTTTATTCAATGTTAACACTGAAGCTGCTTATGACCAAGCTGTGAACCAGTACGCTGCCTTCCCGCATCCAGTGGTGGAGAAGGTGAATGAAGCTGCTGCTGCTGATGATGGGCTAAACATCCTTAAGGCTTTCCTTGGGCAGCCGCGCTCTGATGGTGCTGGCCCAAGCGGAGGTGGCCCTGAAGCCTGATCCTGAAGATCCCTTCCCGCTGGTAGGATAGACTTAGCTTTGTATAGATTTCTTTTAGGCGGGTAGTTACCCAGCCATTCTTGTAAATGATTGTGAAATATTAATCTCTTTGCGTATAAGATTGTTATTTCCTTCCTTGGGTTCTTTGCTTTATAAACTTATGACTTGCATACTTAGTTTAAATTAGCAATTTCCCAAGTGTTTAGAATAAGAACCTTTGAACGTGGTTGATGATGGGTTAAAGTTTCGCCTCCTCCTTCGTGATTGTGCGGGTAAAACCGTCACTTGCACTTGGTAGGATGGCTAACCTTTACCCTCTATCTGACCTGCGTGTAGGTTTTTCAAAATTTCTAAGGCATTAAGTTAAACCTTTGAACGTGGTTGATAATGGACTAAAGTTTTTGCTCCCTCTTTCGTGATTGTGCGGGTGTAACCGTCACTTGCACTTAGAAGGATGGCTTTAACTTTAGACCTATATCTGACCTGCGTGTAGGTTTTTCTTATCCTTTTTTATGTGTTCATAAGTTAACCTTTTAACGTGGTAGATGGTAAGTTAAGTTTGGCTTCCTTGAATGTGATTGTGCGGGTAAGACCGTCACCTGCACTTACAAGGATGGCTAAACTTTACCTACATCTGACCTGCGTGTAGGTTTTCCTTAGAACTTTTAACATTTTGGCGTTGTGTTTATGCGGGTATTGCCGCCTTCCACACGCAACTACTTCTTCCTGTAAGGGAAGTTCATAGGTTACAAGCTATCAATACATCATGAAAGGAGAATCATTTCCATTAGAAGTGGCTCTAGGCCTTTTCTTTACAAGTTGGAATTGATCTACATATAACATTTGCGTAATTGAGCTCCATTCCATGTTCTAGGGATGGGAGTGCCATCGAGCCTTTCGAGCCGGTACGCGCCCTTTCCCAGAACCTCTTTGATAATGTATGGCCCTTCCCAAATCGGGGCCAACTTTCCTGGGCGTTGTTGGTTCGAAGCCTCGTTGTTACGCAGTATGTAGTCTCCTTCCTTGAAGTTGCAGAGTTTTACCCGCGTGTTGTAGTATTTTTGCATTTGTCGTTTGTAGTTTTCTTCACGCACGGCGGCTAAGTCTCTGCGCTCTTCGGCTAGCATAAGGTCTAACCGTCTTTCCGCATCATTGTCTTCTGGTTGGATTAAGACCCTCGGTGAGGGTAAACCGATTTCGACTGGGATCATGGCTTCAGTGCCATAAGTGAGACTGAACGGGGTTTCTCCCGTACTGGTCTTCTTCAGCGTTCTGTTTGCCCAAAGGACGTGTGGAAGTTCGTCCACCCAACCGGATCTATGTTCCAAGAGTCTTTTCTTTATGCCTTCGACGATGCTCTTATTTGCTCTTTCCACCTCACCGTTACCTTGCGGGTGTGCCACTGAGGTAAAGGTGTGGGTGATTTGAAGTTCTTTCAGCCACTGCTGCAGCTTCTTGTCAGCAAAGTTGGTGCCATTGTCGCTTACCAAATTCTGTGGAAGTCCAAAACGACAAATAATAAATTCCCAAATAAATTTTTTGATATTCTTTGCGGTTGTTTGGGCTAAAGGTTTCGCTTCTATCCATTTGGTGAAGTAGTCAATGGCTACCACTAGGAACTGAACATTCCCAGCTGCTGTTGGAAATGGGCCTGTCACGTCGATGGCCCACTTCTGAAATGGCCACGAGGAAGTGACAGGAACAAGATCATTTTTCGGGCGATGCGTGTTGGGTGCGTAAAGCTGGCAAGATCTGCATTTTCTGATGTATGCCAACGCGTCCATATGCATCCCCGGCCAGAAGTATCCCGCGTTGTTTAGCTTGGCTACCACAGCGCGGGGGCCTGCGTGTACTCCACAGATGCCTTCGTGAACCTCCCTCAGGAGGTAGTCTGCATCTTGGTTGTCCACGCATCTTAACAACGGGCCAAGAAAGTTACGTCTGTAAAGGGTGTCATTGACCAGCTGATAATTTAGTGCTTTACAGCGTAGTTTTCTTGCCTGTGACTTCGACTCTGGTAACGTTCCTGCTTCAAGGTATTTTATTATTGGGGTCATCCATGTTTCTGTACCGGTTTGGATGACACAAATTTCCTTGTGCGGGACTGATGGTGTTTCGAGGAGTTCCACGCGGATGTCCTTTCCCAAGTGGGTGAAGGCCAGTGATGCAAGCTTGCTTAACGCATCCGCAGATTTGTTTTCGCTGCGCTTGACGTGTATCACTTTACAATCATTAAAATCGCGCATGATGGCTTTGGCTTGGGCAAGGTACAGGGCCATTGTGTGGTTCACAGCCGTGTACGTCCCGTTTATTTGGTTTGCCACTAGCATGGAATCAACGTGGGCTTCCAAATTTTTTACACCCATTTTACGCGCAATCCTCAATCCGGCCAGGAATGCTTCATATTCAGCTTCGTTATTCGTACTTGGGAAATCCAGCCGAATAGCATAAGTATATTCCTGGCCTGCTGGGTTTGTTAATTTTAACCCTGCGCCTGAACCCTCGTTACTAGCTGCTCCATCAGTATAGAGTCGCCAGACCTCATCGATTTCGTGTGCTGGGGAGGGTTGAACCTCCTCCTGGCACTCTTTCTCCCGCGCAGCGGGGACTTCGGCAATAAAATCAGCCAGGACCTGGCCTTTAATGGCTGGTCTCGGCTTGTATTGAATCGCATATTCTCCCAATTCAATTGCCCATTTGGCTAGGCGTCCCGATAACTCGGGTTTGCCTAGAACATTTGAGAGTTTGAAGTTGGTGAGAATAGTGATTGGGTGACCCTGGAAATATCGTCTCAACCTGCGTGAAGCGTGTATAAGTGCCAAGACCAGTTTTTCCAGGGTAGAGTACCGGGTTTCCGCGTCTGCCAGCACGCGGCTAACATAATAGATTGGCATCTGGATGCCTTTTCGTTCTACAAGCAGGACTGCCCCGGTTGCTCTATCTGTTGCGGAGAGGTATAGGATTAACTCCTCTCCCGCTTGTGGTGCTGTGAGTGTTGGGAGTTCGATCAGGCGTGATCGAATCTCCTGGAAAGCTGCTTCCGCTTCTGGTGTCCAGCGGAAGTGCGTTTTCTTTAAACAATTTCTTAGTGTTGACACAAAAGGGAACGACCTATCCGCATGGTTTGCCAAAAAGCGGTTAAGCGCGACTAGTCGTCCATTAAGTGTTTGAGCCTGTTTTATGGTGGTAGGTGATTCCATTTTGACAATGGCTTCGACCTTTTCAGGGTTCGCTCTGAAGCCATCTTTAGTAATAATGACCCCTAAGAACTTCCCTTCTTCCACCCCAAATGAACACTTGCTCGGGTTGAGCTTCATGTTTATCTTTCTGAGCGTGTTGAAAGTTTCCTCAATGTCTTTCAACATCGTCTCTGGCTCGGGGCTTTTGATGACCAAATCATCCATATAGACTTCCAAGTTTCTCCCAATTTGGGCGTGAAACTCTTTGTCCATTAGTCGTTGGTACGTGGACCCCGCGTTCTTAAGTCCGAACGGCATCATTTTATAACAAAATGTGCCATCGGGCGTCCGAAAGGCGGTTTTGTCCTGGTCATCCACAGCCATGTGGATTTGATGGTACCCCTTATACGCATCCAAGAAGCATTTAAGGCGAAATGGTGCCACCGAATCCACCTTGAGATCAATTTCTGGCAACGGATAACAATCTTTGGGGCATGCTTTATTCAAATCTTTGAAATCTATGCACATGCGCCATTGTTTGTTATTCTTCGGTACCATTACGGGATTTGCAACCCATGTTTGATATTTGCTAACGCGCACGATGCCCGCATCAAGGAGTTCCTTGACTTGGGTTCTGCACGCGTTGGTTTGCTCGGGCCCCATTACTCTGCGCTTTTGTACGATCGGCGTTACGGCCGGATCGCATTTGAGCTTATGCTCTGCCTTTCCCCGGGGTACACCAGTCATGTCGGCTGGTGTCCACGCGAAGATGTCTGCGTTTCGCTGCAGTAAGCGCTTGAGTAAGGTGCGTGTTGGATCAACAATTGTCGGGCCAATGGTAACGGCCTGATCGGGATATTTCCCGTTGAATGCCCACTGTTCAGGCTCAGTGATGGTTTGTTTGGCCATCTTCGGTTTGGGTTTAGAGGAGACAGATGCGATGCATACCTGGGGAATGCCCGTGATCATCGCTACGCCTTCAGTTGTTGGCCATCCCATCATGCCGTGGACTGAGGATACCACAGCGTTGAATCTTGCCATCCCGTCTCTCCCGAATAGGATGTCATACGTATGATGTGGTTTTTTCATCACAACAAAATCCACATCCTCCGTGCGTGAATAATTCCCATCGGTGAGAGTGACGGGGAAAGATAGGATGCCCAAGGGAGTGTTCATGCTGCCGTCAAACCCTTCCATTGAAGCATAGACCGTCTCCAGGCGTTCCTTGTCTTCATCATCGAGCTTGTCGAAGAACTGCCTGTACATCACTGTCGACGATGCGCCATTGTCAACGAGGGTGCGGGAGGTGATGTAGTGCCCCAGCTGGCTTTTAATGACAATGGGGCCTTCTTTGTTTGGGCCTCCCGGCACTCGCGGGAAGCGCACTTCTGCTTCCTTCCATGCGCATGGTTCGGTCATTGGTCTCTTTCTTCCTCTGACCTTACCATGGACCATGTTGATGCTAATGTCGACGGGCTTCCGTCCGTTACCCCTGTACCTGTTGTCGTTCCTTCCTCCCTTCTTGATAGATGCCACGAGGTGTGCGAGCCTCCCATCCTTGACGAATGTCTCGACGATGTCCCTCAAGGATGTGCACTCCTCAGTGCTATGGCCCTTTGTCCCATGGAAGTCACAAGACTTGCTTTGATCCGCATTGGGTTTCTGTCGGATCACTGGAGCTTTTGGCCATGGCAGTTTTTCCGTGGCAAATATCTCCGTGACGCTCTTGGTGAGTGGCGTCCAGCGGTTTTTTCGGTTCAAAGGGTGCGTTTTGTCCCTTCCGCCAACCAGAGGGCGAGAGCTTGAGGGGGCGTCAAAGTTTATCCTTGACTGCCAAATACCTTGCCGCCTCTTTTTGTTTAGCCGGGCGGTTCTTACATTATTCTCCCTTGTCCTCTGCGTGTAGAGGTTTGTATTGTGGGGGAGATCTCTTCCCAGCTGTTTCTCTGTTTCGGCAAAGCGCTTGGCTGCCGTCATTATGGCATCCCACGTGGATGGCATACCGTCTTTACCCGTCAGAGTGCGGATGAGTTCTGGGTATTCAGCGCCCTGAATGAAAGCGGCGCGAACGAGGTCTTCACTGATGTTGCCCAGACTCACCTTCTTGGAGTTGAAGCGGGTGATGAAGTCCAGTAAGGATTCATCCTCTTCTCTGACACAGTTGAGGATCGTCCACTGCTCCTCAGTGTGCTTCCTCTGTTGACTAAACTGTTGACTGAACTTGTTCTGGAAGTCTGCCCAGTCATAAATGTGGTGGACCGGTAAACGGTCGAACCATGCTCTGGCTGCTCCTACCAGAGTCATCTGGAACATGTAGCACCACGTGGGTTCCGTCCAGTTACTGACGGTTGCCCCCGCAATGAACCTGTTCAGATGGTCATCTGGGTCGGATAGACCATCGTATGTGCCAACGTTGGACATTTGTTTGGCACTCCTCGGGGCGATTGCTTCTGCAATGTCCCTTGCAAATTTTGACCTTCCTGCGTTTGTAGCAGTAGGTCTAAAGGCCTTGGAGAAGTCGCGAGAGCTTTTTTCCGTGACTGGTTGGAATGCTTCCCCAAAGTTCCTTTTTGGCTGGGGATCCGTTTCCTTACGCTTCCCTTTCGCCCTATGGCGAGGGTTCGCGTCGGTGTCGGAGTCTTCCCCCTCGCCGTCTGAGTACTCGTACTCACTACTCATGTTGAGGTGCTGGCGAGTACTACCGAATTCCTCAGCTTGTTGGACTGAACGCAAGCGTTCGTCCAACTCAGCCTGAAATTCTCTTTGACGTGCCTCGGCCCATGCCTTCACTTGATCAAGTGTTTGGCGAGGGGCTCGAGGTCGTTTTTCCAGCTGGGCATCAGTGAATCCTAGTGGAATATTTACTCCACTTGCCCCTACATGAGTGACTGGGGTAGTGTTCGTAAAATGTATTTCACTTGCCCCAGCTTGGGTGGCTGGGGTAGTGTTTGTAAACATTGTGTTGCCGGTGTTAACCCCAGTGGCTGGGGTTGTGGTTACCGGAATTTCTCTAACCATCTTGGAAGTTTTGAAAAACTGGAGAAAGATGTAGTTCTAGCTTTATGCACGGATGGCGCCAATGAAGAAACACTAATCAACCCCGGGCAGATTACAGGTAATCTGGGGGCCAGGTAATGTTTCCCACGAAGGTTAGGTCCAGCAGAGTAGGTTGTACTTCCGGGAACCTGCAAAACAGACACCGTAAGCTCGTCACTGAGAAGGGGGGGTTCCTCCTTGTGACCACCCTCCGGCGTGAGAATCAGTCTATATTGCTCTTTGAATATAAAAGTATGTGAATACTATTAGAGCAGTTATCAAGTAAGTTATACGAGATAGTAGATGATCTTACCATTCCAAGATATTGGAGTATTTATAGCCGAAGGTAGGTTTTCTAGAAGGTACAGCCGGCTGAATAGTATTCCTGTTCAACCAACAGTGGATTACGCACAGGCCATACTGGTTGGTGGGTAGGTTACAGCCAACAGTAATAAAGTCGGCTGCACTATTCCACCAACTGTAGACCATGCACGTCCTACTGACTGTGGATTGTACGCAGGCCATGCTGGTTGGTGAATAGGTTACGGCCAACAGTAATACTATTCCACCAACTGTAGGCTGCGCCTGCTCCACAGTGAGAGTTGGTGAGTAGGCAGCGGCTAATAGTGACAAACAGTACTAGAGGGTGCTCCTCCTCGCACTGTTGTCGGTGAGCTGTCACCCTGTGATTGGCTCATGGGCTGTTCTGGTCAGATTGTCTGTCCTATCCATACCTTGGTAGGTATGGTACAAAAGATCTTTCAGAATCAGACTGGCTCATTTGGGCGGGATTGTTCCCGCCTTGCTCATGCCTTCACGTGACTGCTGAAGTAGCTAATCTTGTACGTGTAGCCTTGCTGTCTGCGGGTAGCCTTCCCTGATGGCTTGTATCCGCAACTGCGGGAACAGGCGGGGTACTTCACCATTGAGAGGCTTTCCCTGCGTGTACAGCTTGCGTACTGCGCGTAAGATTCTATGAGCATGGTGGGTCCTGCGGGAGCAGATGGCCTTTGCGCAGACAACCCTGTTCAAGGTGAGTCTTGCGGGACCAACTGGTCTCTGCTGGGACCTACCTCTTCATATGTAGAACTTGGATACGTAATGCTAGAATATTAATTGATTTCTCTTTCTTTGAAATCTTGATACAAAACATTTGCCAAAGCCGCTAACAAACTCAAAGAATACCTTATATAGAATTGTAACTTGGTTTAAATTAAAGTTATATCCGATCGTTGATAAAAATAAAAGACAAACTATTCATTTAAATTTTTCAAAAAATATTAACAAACACATGCTAAGAAAAGTCAAATTAATTATATTAAATTTAACACACACACTCGAGTTCGATTCTTCTTAGCTGACCGATTTACCATTCTCATTTTGGTGAGGTGGTAATGTGGTTTGAGTGTGAATTTGGTGGTCAGTGGTTCAATCTTCATAGTGTACCTTATATATACTTGTTCAAAAAAAAAAACTATATTAAATGAAATAATATTATAATAATTAAATACTAAACTAGAGTAAACACAAATTTATAGTAACGGAAAAGTTGGGAAAAATCACGCTTGAAAAGCTTTTTAGGACTGTAAATGACTTCTTGAGACCATTATGTCCGGCTTTAATTAATTTTTTATTAGACCAAACGTAGCGGGACGTTATGGTTGAGAAAAAACCCAAAACGTCGGGTACACCGCTCCCTGAGCGTTTTGTACAAAACGCCCTGATGAAGAAGGTGGGGCCAAAGATTGTCCAGTTAATGAAGAAGAAGGGGGTGTGGGTGGGGGGGGGGGGGCGTTTTTCCCCTCTACCACAATACATGATCTTTTTTTTAACCGGCTAAATACTCTATACGGGTTAGATATTTAACCTATTGTATAATACCTAACAATCCCATCAAATTAAGAAATTACTTTTGTGTGGGCTTATAGTCCAATGAACATATTTAAAGTTTGAACTATGAAGTATATTACTTGAAAATAAAATGATTTAAAATAAGAGATAGTATGCTAATTTCCAAGATCTTTTGCTTATAGAGATCCGAAGACATATTTCTTTCACAAAATTGACCACTTAAAAGGTCATTTTCAGACTTTTGGAACTTTCATTATTAAGGGCATAATTGTTTTTCCCCCTGCTTTTGCACATATTTCAAAACTTGGAATTACAAATAATTTTTTATCCAAATCTTTTCATATAAAATGAACTTTACATATCCTTTTAAATAACTGTGTAAGTCGATTAATGCTGCTATTTTAGGTAAAGGCAATTTTACAATCTCTTTTCCTCTCCCTCTCTCAACGTCTCCTTTACTTATGTATACTTACCCAATTAATACTCCATATCTTTTGTATTTAATCTTCACATGTTATTGTAGTTTTCTTTGTTTTATTTATATCTTTAAAATTAAAATACTTGGATCATCCTTAGGGGGTGTTTGAGATTCCTTATTTTTGTCTCCTTATAACTTATGACTTATGACAAGTTAAAAAAAAGTGTTAAGGTTTTCTTATTATGTGAGAGGAAATGTTGATAAGTTACACATTTGTAACTTATGACTTCTCCTTATAAGTTATAAGGAGGTGAAAATAAGGAATCCCAAACAGCCCCTTAATGGTTTGTCTCGCAAACCAATGCCGCGTTCTAAGTTCTAACTCTTATCTCCCTCCTCTCTCTCTCTCTCTCATTTACTAATTCGGACTTATATATATATATATGCAAAGTATAAAATGAAAACCCACTTGAGTTATGAAAACCCGTGAAAACCCTATGTAACATTGTTTTTTTTTGTTACATGTAATATATGTTGTTACATTTAATACAAAACATCGAAAACATAAAAAAAAATGTTTTGCCAATATTTGATAATCTAATTCTTCTTTTTATATATAAGTTTTTTTATTTTTTATTTTGTTTTATTAGTGTGTTTATTTTCTAGTGAAAATTGAAATTAAAACCCCTCCTTAGTGCAATCTAAAGAAGCTTATGTTTGCAACTTCTTGTTTTATAAATGCTAGATTTATAAACACTTTATAATGTTTTGGATGCAAATAATATGACTGACTTATACTATACTTAAATCTGAAGTATAATATTGCAAGATTTATAAGTTTAATATTTCCCTTCTTATATTTCTTTTTACTACTTTTATATATTTTCTAGTGTATACTATGACATCAAGAAGAATGCAACTTCCCTAGTTTTTTTATGGCCCAGGTCCACTTCATAGGATCCTAAACTATCAAATATATCCCATTAACGCCAAGAAGATATGATGACATGCCCTTAACCTTCAGGTCCAATGGTAGGTGTAGTGTTAAGGTTCGAGATTCTAAGGCCATAAATTTAAAACCTGACTTAAAGGGTTTTCTTCGCAGTAGTAGGTTTTCTTCTTGATGATGTTATTAGGTGAGTCAGATTTGGAGTGTCTAAAACAGTATGGACTGTTGACATCTCGTATTAAAAAGGCTCACTTAAATATCGAGAATAGTTAAAAAGAATGATGAAATGTTACATTTATATGGGAAATAGTATGATATATATATTTAATAGCTTTCAAGACTTTAAACAACCCAAGCGAAAGTAGACTGATCCAATAACTTCCGAATATCAATTTAATACCAACCACAATGGATCCCAATATCCCAAAACTAAATTGAAATAGTAGAATTAGTTAAGAACATCATGGTTTAGTTGCTATTTATCTAAGAATCTATATTTATTAGCTGGATTATTATTATAGTATTCATATAAATAACTGAATTTTTTTTTGAACGACCAACAAATGTGAATTTATTAACCAACAACATCCAACAAAGCGAGCAAGAAGCTAGACACGAGAACCCGACCACCAAACATACACCAAATAAACGTATATAAAGATACAATGTACCACCCAATACCACCCTAAGTTGCCCTTACAAAGGTTCTAGCTCAAAATTGCACCCCTATCCGATAAAATAACTGAATTAATTGAAATAAATCAAAATTAAAATCAAAGTTTATGTATTTTGTTTTTTATTTGAGTCAAGTGATAATTGTATTTATTAACTGAAATTACAATTATGTCCATAATCGGCAATTAACATATGATTAACAGTAACCAAGCCATCTTTTTCAATAACTTAACTAATCAAACCGTTTATAACCAGAGTGATCGACTATGAAAATTCAAATACCAAATTATTGGTCACAGGTTTGGTTTCAACTCATAACCGACTCGAAATGTCTCATACTCACCCAATATAAAAACATTCAAACTTGATGATTTCATCTTAATTTCATCATGTCTTTTATTCTTATCATTTTTAAATTGGTTACAAAATATAATATATCTAGTTTGATACCAATCCTTTATATTATCAATCAACTACAAAAAGTCACAAATAATTACAGGCATAGTTTTTCGTTTATTACATTAAAATATACCATTTGTTTATAATAAAACTCAATCTTACCACATCATAAATCAAATGATTTCGTGGTCCTCACACTTACCAAAAGTCCGTATCCTCAAAAATATGTAGTCAGCTTTTTGTTGACTTCATTTTTTATTTGTCTTAATAATAAAATATGCTAGTTGATCCTTTCAATTGTATGAACTGAGCCCTCCTATAGTTTATCTAAACTAAAATGTAAGTCGGTTGCTAATAGTTTTAAAAATTTACTTTTAGTTATAAATATGATGATCGATGCTAACAATTACATAATTTTTTTGGTAAAGTATTTAATAGTCACAGTTAATACTTATTAATAATCTCTTAGTGAAATCTGGAACTTAACTGAATACATAACACTAAACAACTAAACTAAACATATAATATTAAAGTATAATATTAAACTCAAACCCAGTTGTTGAGAAAGTTGAGTGAATATTCATATTTATAATAACTTAAACTCAATAAACACAGCATACAAACAAAATCAATAGCATCCCATACATTATGAACAATGCAACAGCTTCCTTTTCCAATGAAACGATTGAACCACTTAGGGTGCAAACGAGTCGAGCCCGAGCCTCAAACAAAGCTTGTTTAGTTATCGAGCCTGAGCCTTGTATGAGAAGCTCGTTTAGGCTCGTCGAGCCTTGTATATTCTTGTGCTTTACATCTTTTGGACTTCTGTGTATTAGTTTCACAAAACATAGCCAAGCACAAGCTCTAGCCGAGGTTAGGCTTGTTTAAGATTTTCTCAAAATATATAAAAATAATTAAAAACTTATATATATTAATTAATAGATAATAAACGGGCAGAACTCGAGCCAATCGATCTCAGGCTCGGCTCATTTACACCCCTAGAACCATTTACCCGTGAATTCGTTTCCAGATGAATAGAATCGTTGGTGATGCATTCACAAACTGATAAAAATTACAGAACTGAGAATATTGAATATATTCCATTAAAAACTTTGTCTTTCAACACAAAGAAACAAAACCAAACTCTTAATCTTGACTAATTTGATTGGTAATACGGTCTAATCTTTTTATAACCAATTTGCCAACGCGTTTAATTGAACCACAAGATGACGCACCACCCGCTTTCTTGCTCTCCTCTTCAAGAATATTCAGCAAAGCACCATTCTCTGCATTTGATGAAACAAACAAAGCAGGATCATTACAGTTATTCAACCACAGCATTCGTCGTATACATGTCTAAGAAAACGTCATAAACCAACCCACGGAATTCTGTAACATCATAATAATCTTAAAAATAAAGAGACAACGGATGAGAGTCGTTACCATTCAAGCATTCATGTGGGAAGTACCACATGCATGTAGTTGAACACCTGCTGATTTTCTTACTGTGATTGCCATCATCTGCGTAATTAAGTTTCTTGTACTGTGTCCGGGCCCATGTAACTGGTTCAATCACAGCATCACATTTCAAGACACTTGTGAAAACTGCAAGTTTCCCGAGTGTGTTTTCCTCATTCATCCATTCGCATTTTTCAAAATTAACTTCAATAGCATCAAAATGATTTGAAGTATTCATCAGATAAAGTTTTCCCCCTGAACTTACTAACGTATCATATCTAAAGTCCGCCCATGGAGAATTATTCATTTTGTGTAGGATGAAGGCGGGCACTGGATTAAGTCTGAATTCAAATAAACGTTTATTGGTGTTCATCGTATATATCTTTCCCTTGAAAAAGTGTATATCGAGGATAACAGAATTCAAAGAGACATAACTCCATTTGACTTGTTTACCAGCTAAAGAGAAATATAACTCACTTAAAAAACCGTGTGCGAGCACCACAAGCACCCACCCGGACAGTGAAGGTGAAAAGACAAGAATACCCTTAATGCGTGATGGAATACTACTTGCGCTTTTACTGTAGGGGAAACCAGGGAAATGAAGTTCTTTCCTTGTGACGGGATTCACAAGCCAGAAGTCACGAGTATCCCTCCCGAAAAATATCAAGTAACCGCACGTTAATCCAACACACACCCTGCCTCTAGAATGGGGAACCACGGTGTTCATTTTTCTTTGTGTGCAGTTCTCCTCTAAGTAGCAATCTTTTCCATTCACTCGTTTAGAGAGAGATAAATACATCGGTTGTTTTGACATCATAAACTCCTTCCAGTTTGAGACCGCAGCCGATCTCCATGACTTGCACACACCGCTTAAAGCAATAAAATCGAAAAGTCCAATTCGCATCATAATATTCAGGAGCAGATCATGGCCAAGGCTTGGCCATGATCCTGAACCGTCATTGTTGAGTTTTCTTACCTTGCTTCTTGTAGTCACCATTCCTACACTTGTAACAAAAATAATTATAACTCGAGCTTCCTGGTGAATGCAAAATTCCACATAATATGCAAAAAAATGTAAACAGGAACAACCATATAAGACTATTTTGTAAATTTGTTTGTGCCAACCTTAAAGTATCGACAAAGGGATCGGTGCTGATTGCTAACAACTCTTAAAAAGGTAATCTAAAAAAAAAATACCATTTTCAGTGAAAACAAGGGGTAAATCTTTCATGTGAGATCCAAGTGTAAATGTGTTGATCGATGATATAGATCATAACAACTCAATTTGCAAACTATATTACAACTTCACTAAGCAAATTAACACATTGAATCAATCAAGTGTAAAAACTCAAATAGGGCAAAACATTTACAAAAATATCAGACTTCTACACTGAAATCCAACAAAATATCAGATATGGGATCAATTAAAGTAGCTGAGTTATACCTGCAAAATTTGAAATCGCAACAGCACGGGGCTAAGAGTGGAGTTGAGGGAGGGGGTAGCAGAGACGATTGTGACTAGCAAAAATATATAAGTGTGTAAAATGGGAAATGAGGGCTAAAGTAAGGGTTAGATTAGAAAGAGAAATTACAATAATGCCCCTTAACCCTATTTATCAACTAAATTAAAAATATACAAGTGTGTAAAATGGGAAATGAGGGCCAAACATCCGGTAATCACACACAAACACAGGATTTTGTGGTGAACTACCTCGATGTCTTTTTTACTTTCTATTTAACTGAAAAGGTATGAATTACAAATAACCCTATTTCATCATCATCATCATCATCGTACTCAGTATATCCCACCAATAGCAAAGCTATGGTAGGGTCTGAGGAGGGTAAGATGTAGACAGCCTTACCTCTACCCCATAAGGATAGAGAGGCTGCTTCCGGTGAGACCCCCGGCTCGATAGTAGTTTTGCATCAAGCCTTGGACATAAGGCACATAGCACTCAATCATCGGGACACCGGCTGATCGGTGCATGTACCCTTGTCTTTCGGCTATCAATGCCACTACATGATGCCTGATTAACCGTCCGTCACTTTTAACGTTATTTTCACGAGATTAGTAAAATAACGTCAAAATTAGTGCAATTTCACTTTTGCCCACCCGAGGGTTCACACAAATATACATCATATGTGCGCACCGCAAGCAGGGCTTAATTAATCAACTAAATTAAAACATACTCAATTAACTTAATTAATAAAAGACGAAAATACCCTTCATCGACCCACATCTCCTAAACGGCTAAACCAATCAATCATAAGGTTTAACTCTTCAAAAAGCAATCATTATATCTAAGATTTCCTTGTAATAACGAACTTTGAATAGAGAATATAATCAAGAATCTAACGTGGATATACCTAGAGCTGTAAACAAGCCAAGCCCGACTAGGCTCAAGCTCGTCTCGTTTTGACTTATGAGAGCTTAAGCCACTTTTAAAAGTTTGATATTTATTAATCTATATACATTTTTTTTATATATTTCAAAAACCCTTAAGCGAGCCAAAGCTCGGCTGTTTAGCGTAAAATGAAGACACATAAGTCCAAAAGAGTTCAAATTTAAAAATGCACAAGGCTCTAAGGCTCGACGAGCCTAAATGATCTTCCCATACAAGACTCAAGCTCGATAACTAAACGAGCTTTATTTGAGGCTCGGGCTCGAAAAGGCTCGGCACTTTTCAAGCTTCTTATCAATCCGATCCCAAGTAGCTCATGAGGGGTTGAGCTTGTTTGCAACCCTAGATATATTTAAGAGCTATGAAACTAGAATAGCATGTTTATGTCTTTCACAAGTGGTTTATTCAACTGTCAAACTTTGCATTAGAAATGGTACTCAGGCATATGATATGGTATACATCATAACATCTCTTTAACAAATGTATACATTGCAAGTAGAAAATAACGATTAAGAAAATTAGTCAACACCATATGATAAGAAACGTACCTGGTGCATGATGGGATTCACCGCAGGAAACAAACAGCACAAGCTCTCCATTGAGGTAAATGAATCATAAAACCCAAACACACAATCCTTAAGGTAGCAAGCTCGGTTATTAAGAGAGCAAATAGAGAAATTGATTAAAACAACTTCGATAAACTATCATTGCATAACAAAAAAACTCCTTTTTTGAACTTAATGAAGACTTCAAAATGAAACCATCCGTCACTTATCATTTAGCGAATCGATCAATAATTCAAGCGTTCGAGATCATAACCTTAAGAGATTTCTCAACAGACAGCATTTTATAGACATTAAAAAAGTTCAAAGCAGACACTATGTTTACATCTATTTATCTAAGAAACTTGCAGTTTGTCACGATTCAGGCTGTTCCCATTTCGCTTGGCTCTTCGGGACTCGGTTTCACTTTCGTTTCCATAGCTTTGATATGTGTTATCTATTTTCAGAAACTTGCAGACATTTGTTAACATATATTTTACTTTTTGATGAACTATGACCATATTGTCCCAAAGTTATATACTTGTTTGAATTAAGAGACTAACTATAATCCATACTATCATATAATAATAATATTCTTTATTTGCCCATAATTAATTATATCACAGAATCAACAAAAAAAAAACAAGTTACAGAGTGAAGATGCAGAGACTCCTCCATGCTTCCAATTATTTTTTCTTTCAGCTTCGTCTTCATAAAAAAAGAACCCTAAATAAGAAACAAGAACTGTTACAATCAGCTCGATCTTATAAAAGAAATTAGAGGCATAAAATTGAATGACATAGAATTTAAGAATTGTTGAATCAAGAACAAGGTATCCGTCTGAACCGACCCCCGGGTCATGGGTTTCTAATTCTCCTTTAAACGGGTCTCGGGTTGGTTCCGGTTATACCCGACGGTCAGCCCATAGACCCGCCAAACCCGACTAACCACTTCGAACCTCATATGTGGAGGAATGCACATAATACCAAGGCAAGGCCAGTTAAAAATTCTGGTAAACAATCCAGATAGTAAATAATCAAGACAATCAACACAACAACCTAAGCAAATAATCATTTTCGGTTCACATTTATATTGTAAACCCAACCCGTTTTGTTTTCGGATATTTGAATATTAATAAAATAATGAATTTTATGTTGTAATTATGTTTCATACTTGTCGTTTCGTTCCAAAGTATTTAACGATGTTTAAAACGTTTCTTTTATGCTCAAAACGACCTAAAACAAACTGTAGGGACCAAAATTACCAAAAATCAAAGTTTGGCCGAAAACCCACATCCCGCGCCGGGCGTAGGGATGACCTCTGCCCTACACGTATCTCGGACTACCCATCAAGTCATCAGAATTTGTTTTTTTTCGTTTCCGATCGTTTAAGCCCCGAAATCGTGTTTTAACCATTCAAACCAACCACGACTCAGCCCATAATTATTTTAGAACCCTCCAAACATGTTTTTATCTCTGGAAATAATTTACTTAATTCAAAAGTCATTTAAACAAATGAATCAATGTGCACCGGTTTATCCACCGGACAAGTTCATGCACCTTTGCCTCAAACTCTAATCCTTCCCCATATATACCCCTTCAGTCTCAACCATTTCTCCTGCTCATCTTCATCTTCTTCTTCTTCCAAATTGTTTGAACTTGCAAGTTTTTCTAACAAGTTGTGCTTAAGTTTGACTTTAAAAATCAACATAACCAAATCTTGCATTTTAATCCATTTCGGGTGAATGTTTTCGATATTTTCAGTTGTTCTAAGCTACTTCATCTCAAGAAAATCATTTTCATCTTTGTTTAAGATTTTGGACATTCAAACATATATTTATGCATTTTAGGCTCGTTTGGCCGTTTTCAGGAAAGTTTACTTGTTTAACCTTCTATTTGAGTTTGGATATGGAAAATTTTTTATTTTAGCTCTATGGTTTTGAATATGTTGTAATCATCTTCGGTTTCATACCGAGTCAAGGACCGAAACAAAAGCGAACATTCGTTTAAGCACTTCAATTAACTTTTGAGCAACCATTATGCATGAAACACTTTAGATCTGAGTTTTCTTTGAATTTTAGTTATTATATGGTTGATATGAAAGTGTTAGAACAGATCTTAGCTTGAACCCAAGTTTCGGATAAAAATTGAGTAAAACCGAACACTTGTCTTAACAAGTTAGTCAACGTTTAAACCACCAAAAGTTCGACCAAACTTGGTTTATACCAAGATCGGGTTGATTTGCACTCGCTTAAACCCTGGAGAGCCCATTTATTATGTTTAAGTCTTTTGTATTTGTTAGTTTAATTAACGTATGCAATATATTTTTTGTTTCCGTTTAGTTTGTATCGTTTGGGCTCGAGGCCATTTGTACTAAAGCCCATTGGGCTTTTATAGTATATAAAGAATGTGCATAAGGCTGGCATTATAAAAGGTGCAAGCTTTTCATAAACACATAACCTTTTGAAAATTCAAACCTCTCTTACTTTATCTCTCTATCTTATCCTACTAACTCTTATCATAAATAACAAATAATCAAACACTCCAAGATCCGAGATCTAAATGTCGTTAGTGATTTCCGCTAACTAACAACACAGATTGATCTAATAAGAATAGTTGTGAGATCTGGGTATAAAGGACCCATAAACCCGAGTTGGGACTTTAATTAATAAAATTCTCAAACTTGTTTAAGCTACTTGTTTTATTAAAGTAATTTATATATTTAAATATTATGGTAAGTTGGATTTGGATTTGGTACTTTATCAAGTCCCGAACCGACTAAATTGAACAAACCTTTAAAAGTTGGATCTTAATGCTTATATTAGCGGGATCGTGCACGCTTGCACTAAACCTATTTCCTTATGTAAAACTTAAAGGTTGAGTAAAACTAAACATCAAAGACCCGGTTTCCCGTAAATCTCATTTAATTCATGCTTACTTTATTTAACTGCATTTTGTAAAATATAACTTAAAATCTCGAAAACCCAGCCTTGTTTTTATGAACTATCATACCATTTGTATTCCGTCTCCAAGACTCAACATTAACTCAAGGTTTTTTAATCTAGGACAAACACGTTAAACCGAACGGTTGGGCTCGCTTACTTGAGGATTTATTTTATGTTTTCTTTATCAACGTCACTTTTTTCAAGTGAGTAATTTCATCTCCGTTTTCTCTTTTATACTTTGGGGGTAGCTTGCAAACTTACTAAAACAAAAATGATTTAAGACTTAGATCTTCAAACCACAAACTCTTAGTTATGTGTTGCTTACCATAATTGCCCCAATTGTGTGTTATATGCATCATATGATTAATTGTTAAATGCGTATTGCTTTTGTTGGCTGGCCTCATCCTCAATAAGTATGATCACAAGCTCCTTTTTGTAGTTTGGTAGTTTTACCTATTAGAAAGGAACCTCATTTATTTATGATTTATATACCGCAATTGTCGCTTTTATTTACGATTTCACATATGAGTTGTGGATTTTTGCCTCATATTATATATACAAACTCATGAAATTACTCACCAACATTTGTGTTGACAAAATACATTTTATGCAATGCTACAGGTTTGATAATTGGTTGATTGAAGATTTGAAGACGTTATCTTATTTCGGATAGTTTAGGTTATTAGTTAAATGAGCTATTTATTTTCATTGTACTTTGTTTATTTGTATGAACAAGATGTGTTATATATGATATTGAATGAAATGAATGAGTTATTTAAATATTGTCACTTTAATAGTGCCATGTGCATTGAGCAATCATCGTCGCGCCCTAGCGTGTTCCGCCGTTTTGGTCGGGGTGTGATATGAACGGTTACCAAAAGTGGTGTGAATTAAATTGGGTTGCAACAAAATTCCTAAACCAATTAATAACGAGTTTGCCAACTATCCTAAAAAAATGCAGAATAGTTATTAAACTTCCTGAAAAAGAGAAGCGTCCTCTTCAAATAACTTATTTTCAAAAATGAAACCGTTTGATACCCAGAATCGACCCGCCAAGTCCGCTTGAAAACCCAAATCGGATAAATATTCACGGTTCCGTATTAGGGTATGATTATTAGCAACTTACGGTTCCCGGGTCGGGTTGGGTCCTGCCAGTTTTGGTGGGTCAAACCAGTTTGCTCACCCCCTAAGTTTATGCATGTCACTTTACCTAAAACCCAAAACCAAACATGAGAAAACTCATACCTGATCCGAGAAACCCGAACCGAATTAATTCGAGTTGGTTCTTGGGTCAGAATTCTAGGTTTCGGGTAAACCCGGAAAACCTGAATAAACTATTGTTTCTAGGGATGTTTGGCTTCATGAAGCCCACTTCCCGTTTCAAGAGCATCAAATTAGTTTAAAGGAGACGGTCTTATTTGAACTTGATGACCAACCTAAGTTTTATGATGAAGAAAACAACAAAGTTAGGCCGGTCTATTCTACTGAGTCTATTAATGAAATACCCAATAAAGCCACCTTAGGTTCGAAGTGGAAACTGATCAGCCTAGTAATTCTCAATCTGGCCCATCACATAATATAGAAGACAATGATCAAACAACCACAAGCCTAACTCAACATGAGCACACCACTGAAGCAAATCCATCAGATCTTGATGAACCACTTGCTGGCCGGCCAAATGAAACAAAAAGAGTCCGGTCACAGCCCAGACACCTCAGCGATTATCATGTCAATCTCCCCCCTTCGGTTGACCATACGCGCACCTCTCCAAATCAAGGTTCCTCAACGGTATGCCCTTTAACCAACTTTGTTTCGTACAATGCATTTTCTAATACTCGTAAAGTTTTCTTATCGGTTATCGATTCCAAAGATGAGCCAAAATTTTGCATCAGGCTATCAAAAATGATATGTGGAAAGAGGCCATGAAACAATAAATTAAAGCTCTCGAAGCAAATGGCATGTGGACTTCATTACCCGAAGGCAAACGTGCTATTGATTCTAAATGGGTATACAAAATAAAATACAAACCTAATGGCGAAATCAAAAGATATAAAGCTCGCCTAGTTGCAAAGTGCTTCACCCAAATGGAAGGCATTGATTACCATGACACGTTTGCCCCGGTTTTTAAACTTGTCACCGTCAGAACTCTCCTGGCGATAGGAGTGAAGCAAAATTGGGTTATACATCAATTGGACGTTAATAATGCCTTTTTGCACGGTGACCTTGACGAGGAAGTTTACATGAAGATCCCTCAAGGGTTTGCCAAAAATGGTGAAACTAGGGTTTGCCGCTTACGAAAATCCCTTTATGGTTTAAAACAGGCGTCACGAAATTGGTACCATAAGTCTACCGCTGCTCTTCTCGACCTTAATTTCAAGTAATCCAAGGCAAATCACTCCCTTTTTATTCAAAAACATGGTGAAAGTTTTGTTACTGTTCTCATTTATGTTGATGATGTGGTATTGGTTGGCAACGACACTACCAAAATGCAAGACATCAAAACTAAAGTCAATTAACGTTTTAGCATTAAAGACCTTGCCCCCCTCAAACAATTTCTCGGTATTGAATTTGCCCGTACCAAAGAAGGTCTTGTTTTGAACCAACGAAAATATGTCCTTGATATTCTTCAAGATTGTGGTCTTCAAGGATGTAAACCAAGTCATTCCAATCGAACAGAACCTTAAGCTTGATCGTGCTGAAGATCAACCTCAGGTGGATGCCACTCAGTATCGTGGCATCATTGGAAGGTTATTGTAGTTACAAGTTACGAGACCTGACATTACATACACGGTTAATATTTTAAGTCAGCTTGTGGCTGATCCTCGACAACCTCACTTAGATGCGGTTCACCGAGTTCTGTGCTATTTAAAAGGGACACCTGGTTAGAGCATTCTTCTACCAAAAGACGGAGGTTTTACTCTTACTGCCTACTGTGATTCTGACTGGCTTGGGTGTCCTTATACTCGGTGATCTAGAACTGGATACTTACTACTTTTGGGTGGAGCTCCGATTTCTTGGAAGACAAAGAAACAATCGATGGTTTCTCGTTCCTTTGCTGAAGCCAAATATCGTTCTATGGGTTCATCTGTTAGTGAAATTTTATAGGTTCGATGGCTCTTGAATGAACTAGGCATTCCTTCTCCAAAACCGATGCCTTTATTTTGTGATAATCAAGCAGCTCGTCACATTGCCAACAACCCTGTTTTTCATGAACGCACCAAACACATTGAAATGGACTGCTATTTTGTCCGCGAAAGAGTGGAAGCCCGTGATATTGAAACTTTTGAGATTGCCACAACCATGCAACTAGCTGATCTCTTAACAAAAGGACTTGGAGCTAAACAGTTGCAATTTTTGCTTGACAAGTTGAGCGTTCGAAATATTCACGCTCCAACTTGAGGAGTATTAGAGTTATATTATTTTCTAGTATCTTGTTTTTTATTTAGAAGATATCCTTTCTTTGTTTATGGAATATCCCCTCTTATTTAAACCTATTGGTTGTTTGAGGAGGAGTATTAGAGTTATATTATTTTCTAGTATCTTGTTTTTTATTTAGAAGATATCCTTTCTTTGTTTATGGGATATCCCCTTTTATTTAAAACCTATTGGTTATTTATGTTTTCAATCAGAACATTATCAAAATTATTATCAATATACGTTTACCAAATTTGATATTGTTGCCTTTGTGTAGAATGAATAATGAGGTATTACATCTACTTTGTCGAAAACCGAACTTCAAGACATAATCTGTAAATTGTTGATACCACGCCCAAGGTGCCTATTTCAGCCCGTATAATGATCGTTTCAAATGGTATACATGATTGGTGTAGGCTCTATTACGAAATCCCATAGGTTGGTACATACAAACAGTCTCTATTAAGGTGCCGTGTAGGAAAGCATTGGTGGCATCCAATTGGTGCACAGGCTAAGACCGTAACAAAGCGATCGAAAGTACAGTTCGAATAGTAGCCGGTTTGACAACTGGACTAAAGGTTTCTGATGTGTTGTAAAACACACGTATTTTCCACACGTTTTATCTACGTATTGTATTATATTTTATGTGTTTTTACATAATTTATATAGGTTTTACATATATTTAATAATCATGTAGGTTTTGGGTTACAAGGAAGAGAAATCGGAACTTTTCGAGGAGCTTACGAGCCTTTTACGCATACAAGTTCAAGACAAAGCTCAAAGCCCGACCCATATGCATCATGGAGGCCCATTACTTACAATATTATAGCATAAAAAGAAAAAAATAAAAACCCTAACATAGAGCCTAACTTCCGATCGGAAGTTTTACACAGCAGCCAAAAAAGAAAAGAAAAGCTAGGAAAAAAGGTGTTGGCAGCTAGGGAAGGAAGAAGGAAGCAAGTGCAAGCCTCGGGATTGATTCATCATCGTTTTTGACAGCCAAGAGAAGCCCCATATTCATCCATATCCTTTCATCTATTTAATTGTTCATACACTTTAATTCTCTTGTTTAATTGTTAACTAGTTTTGCATTTGATTAAAAGATTGGATTGTTTATGATTAGTATTGATCATTAGATGATTATTATGATGATTGGAATGGTTTATATGATGTTTTATTGATCAATAGTTGCTGTCCAAAAATTGTGAGAGGCTAAACTTATTAGTTCTACCTAGGAATGATGATTATTGTTAGGTTTTGATGAGTTCTATGGATTGTTTGATTAATAGACCTTAATTGCTATTGTAAAGTTTGATTTAAACATGAAATAGGTTGTGTTTAAGGGCTGGAAATTTTGGTGATTCATTGCATGAACCCCGTGTGTTGGTTAATTAGTTTTGTGTTGATTGATCGGTGCATTGTTTGATTCTAGACTTTGTGTTTAGGGTTTGTTTGCGGTAGGTACAACCGTAGGGTTTTGTTGCATGATTTATTGGATTAAGTACAGCGGTTAGACACCTTCTTAGAGACCGAGAGGTGATAAGAAGTTAGGGTTGTCTCATTGCCTTTGCATGCTAGAATAAGGATTGCGCGAGAGCGAGTTAGTTTCTTGTCAGGTTTAGGTGTTTTGAGCGACTAGTTGATCTATTTTAGTTTAAGTTGAATTGTTCCTCTATCCTTGGTTGTGTAGTATTCATTGCCATTAGGGTCGAGTGTTGGTGAGACCGAGAGGTGATCCATCATTAGAACACGTTAGCAATTGTTTCCCGGTTTGGTCGTTTTAATCGATTTTGAGTAGTTTAGGCTTGTTGAGTGAGACCGAGAGGTAATCCAGTGAGCCCGAGCGATCCTTAGTCGTGTCATCTTTAGGGACCGGTGTCTTGAAGTCATTCAATCCATTAGCTTGTTAGGCCTACAATTTGATTCAGCCTAGGTAGACGTTTTTCTCCATCCTAAGTCAACACAGTTAGTTCCCCGTTAAGTTTTATATTTTAGGCAACTTTTGTCAGTCAGTTAGGTTAGTTCAGCTAAGTAATTAAAAATTAAAAATCAATTAAATATTATTCTAAGGTAGGTCTTGTCTAGGGTTAGTAATCGTTAGCGCTTACGTGTCCACGTGTTCGACACTCAGACTTCCTAGGTCTATACTACTTGCGATCGGTACACTTGCCGGTTGTGTGTGGTTTTAGGATTTTCGTTTTATATTTAAAGCTTAGTTGTGAGGGTCATTGTTATAGGGTTATTAGACACACATCAAGTTTTTGGCGTCGTTGCCGGGGATACAATTTTAGGCGTTTTGAGAGCAATCCGAGTTAGGACTTACCTTTTGTGCTACTTGTGATTATTGTTTTGTTTTATTTGACTTAATTTTTAGAATAGTTTAGATAATCTTATTTCTAATTATAGTTTTTATGTGACAGACTCGATCTCGTGGACCGCCCGACACTGAAGCATTTCCCGAGCCAGAGAGAGTTTCGTGAGAGACATCGTCTCGTTTCACCCTCATCCACTTCTTCATCCGTTGACCCTGACGATAGGGATAGGATCATGGGTTACATTCCACCACCGAGTAGGACAGTTGCAGACCGGGCCCGTTGATGTGTTGTAAAACACACGTATTTTCCGCACGTTTTATCTACGTATTATATTATATTTTATATGTTTTAACTCGATTTAGAAGGTTTTACATACATTTATTAATCTTGTAGGTTTTGGGTGAAAGAAAGAAGAAAACCGGGACTTTTCGAGCATTCTATGAGCCTTTTTACGCATACAAGTTCAAGACAAAGCTTAAGGCCCGACACGTATGCATCATGGAGGCCCAAATACTATTATAATATTATAATATAAAAAATTAAAAAACCCTAGCAGCTTTTGAACAGCAGCCGATCGCAGGGACAGCAGCAAGGGGAAGGAGAAAAATCTTTTTTCGGCTTAGGGTTGAAGCTTGTGGCGGCTAGGGAAGGAAGAAGACACAAGAACCAAGCCTCGGGATTGAATCTCCATTGATTATTATAGCCAAGGAGCAGCCCAGAACATCTCCATATCCTTTCATTCATTACTTTGTTCATACACTTTTAGTTTCTTGCTTAATTGTTAATTTATTTTGCAATTGTGTTAGAGATTGAAGTGTTTACAATTATTGTTGATCGTTGGACAATTGTTAAGATGATTGGTATGAGTTTATTAATGGTTTTATTAAATGTTTGTTGCTGTCCAAAAATTATGTTCGGCTAATCTTGTTAGTTCTACCTAGGAATGATGATTCTTGTTAGTGTTTGATGAGCTTGTTGGATTGTTTGATTAATAGACTTGAATTGCTATTGTAAAGTTTGATTTAGACATGAAATAGGTTGTGTTTAAGGGCTGGAAATTTTGGTGATTCATTGCATAAACCCCGTATATTGATTGATTAGTTTTGTATTGATTGATTGATGCATTGTTTGATTCTAGACTTTGTGTTTAGGGTTTGTTTGCGGTAGGTTCCACCGTAGGGTTTTGTTGCATGATTTATTGGATTAAGTACAACGGTTAAACACCTTCTTTAAGACCGAGAGGTGATAAGAAGTTAGGGTTGTCTCATTGCCTTTGCATGCTAGAATAAGGATTGCGCAAGAGCGAGTTCGTTTCTTGTCAGGTTTAGGTGTTTTGAGCGACTAGTTGATCTATTTTAGTTTAAGTTGAATTGTTCCTCTATCCTTGGTTGTGTAGTATTCATTGCCATTAGGGTCGAGTGTTGGTGAGACCGAGAGGTGATCTAGCATTAGAACACGTTAGCAATTATTTCCCGGTTTGGTCGTTTTAGCCGATTTTGAGTAGTTAGGGTTTATTGAGTGTGACCGAGAGGTAATCCAGTGAGCCCGAGCGATCCTTAGTCGTGTCATCTTTAGAGACCGGTGTCTTGAAGTCATCCAATATATTAGCTTGTTAGGCCTACAGTTTGATTCAGACATAGGTAGACGTTTTTCTCCATCCTAAGTTAACACAGTTAGTTTTCCGTTAAGTTTTCTATTTTTGGTAAGTTTTGTTAGTTAGTCCAGTTAGTCCAGTTAAGTAAGTAAAAATAATAAATCAATATAATATTATTCTAAGGTAGGTCTTGTCTAGGGTTAGTAATCATTGGCGTCTTACGTGTCCACGTGTTCGATACTCGGACTTCCTAAGTCTATACTACTTGCGATCGGTACACTTGCCGGTTGTGTGTGGTTTTAGGATTTTCGTTTTAATATTAAAGCTTAGTTGTGAGGGTCATATTTATAGGGTTATTAGACACACATCACCCGTCCGGCCAATGCTGGCGCGAGATCCAGTATCGCACCACCCTCCATTAGAGTTGCTACAAACTGGCAGATCCCGTCAAACATTCTGAATACCAATGCTCATTCTGCTCAGTTTCACGGGTTGCTTCACGAGAACCCGCACTCTCATCTTACTCGCATCGTGCGTATCTGCGACACTTTCCATCTTGCGGGCATTTCCGAAGACGCCGTTAAGCTCCGCGTCTTTCCTTTTTCACTCGCTGATCAAGCGAGTCTGTGGCTCGAGTCCCTCCCACAGGGCTCTATAGCTACTTGGGCTGCCATGCAGACCCAATTTCTTGAGAAGTATGATCCTCCGGCTAAGGCCGCTCGTCTACGTAATCAGATACATTCTTTTTAGATGGAGGACACCAAGAGTTTCTACAAGACCTGGGAGCGATTTAAGAATCTATTAGCGTTGTGCCCAAACCACGGCTTGCAAGATTGGGCGGTTGTCGAGAAGTTTTATAATGGAGTGACGTACGCGACGCAGAGTATGCTCGACACGACGGCGGGAGGAAATCTGTTGACGACGAAGAAACCCGATGAGTGTATCACTTTATTTAACGGGTTAGCTATGAGTGGATACCAGAGACCACCCGCCAGAGGAGGTAAAACCGTCGATTCCATATCACGAGGCATGCATTCGGTGGACACGAGCACCGCACTGACGGCACAGGTCCAGGCACTGGCAAAGATGGTGAAGGAGCTGCAGGTGAAAAGTCAGCTTTGTGAGATTTGTAGAGGAGGGCATGATATCGTTCAGTGCCCAGTTAGTTCGCAGGAGGAGGCCGTAGACTTCATAGGAAATCCAAACCGAAATCCAAATTCTTCCAACTCTTATAATTCGGGATGGAGAGGCAATCAGAACTCCAACAGGAGGAGCGGCAGCCAGTCCGGTTTTCAGCAGCGTCAGAGTTTATTCCAGGATGCAGGCGAAGGAACGAGCAGTGGGGAGAAGAAGCCCACTTTGGAGGAGATGATGGCGCAGTAGACGCAGATGTTGTCACAGCTCATGACACGAGAGGATTCCCGACACAAAGAGACGCAAGAGAAGTTCCGCGAGCACGAGCAATTCATGAGGAATCAGGCAGCGTCGATTCAGAATCTCAAGCGACAGATGGGAGAGATAGCCAGTCGATTAAATGAGAGGACGCAGGGTACGCTACCGAGTAATACCGAGCAGAACCCGAGAGGATTCGTGAAGGCTGTGACGACGAGGAGCGGTGCAGGGGAACGAGATGAGCCCGTGATTCAGCAGAGATCTAGAGGAGGAGTTGTCGAGGAGCCTGCATTCGATGCAGAGGAGCAGGTGGATGAGGAGATTCAGATGGAGTCTCCGCCGGCTCAGGTGCATCAGAGGAGCAGCCCAGGGAGTTCAGCATAGACCGAGAGACAGCAGTCATCGAGCGAGCCACCGAGAGTCTACAAACCCCGATTGCCATACCCCGGGAGAGTCCGTAGAGATAGAGATGAGGAGTAGAACTCCAAATTCCTTGATCTTTTGAAGCAGCTTTACCTTAATATCCCATTCCTTGAGGCACTCACTCAGATGCCTAAACACGCGAAGTTCCTTAAGGATATTCTTTCGAATAAGGAGAAGTTAGCTGAGGGAGCTTCCCTCCCTTTGAGTGCTAGTTGTTCTGCTATCTTACAAAGGAAGTTACCAGAGAAGAGGGCCGATCCAGGGAGTTTCACAATTCCCTACACCTAGAGTGATGATACGTTGGTTTATGCACTGGCTGATCTTGGTGCCAGTATTAATCTCATGCCGTATTCTGTGTATCGGAATCTGGGTTTAGGCGAACCGAGACCTACGAGGACGAGTATCCAGCTTGCTGATCGTTCTGTGAAGTATCCGCGTGGGATTGTTGAGAACATGCTCATTTGCATTGGTAAGTTCATTTTCCCGGTGGACTTCGTTATTCTTGACATGAATGAGGATGATAATGTTCCACTCATTCCGGGCAGACCTTTTCTTGCCACCGCACATGCGTTGATCGACGTTCGCGATGGCAAACTGATCTTTCGAGTCGGGGATGAGAACGTCACGTTTGACGTTCGACAGTCACCTAAGCATCCCAAATCGACTGATGACTCCCTATGCTTCATTGATACGATCATGACGCATGTGAGGGAGTTTTCCAGTGACCCCGGTGGAGGCCCCGCCTCAGACACACATATCCTAGATAGGGAGACCCCGGAGGTTGAGATGGTCGCCTTGACTGAACACTCCCCTGATGCTGACATTGAGTCGTCTTCCTTTGATTCTGAGTTATCTACCGGAGATCATCTCGTTCATCAGTTGCCTGAGTAGGAGAAGTTACGGGACCATACTTACGCGCATTCAGATTGTTATAAGCAGCGGGTGAAGGAACTGCAGGATCGTAAGTTAGAGGGTATTAAGCAGTTTAAGTGTGGGGATATGGTCCTATGGTATAATTCCCGGTTGAGGTTATTCCCGGGAAAGTTGAGATCCCGTTGGTCAGGTCCGTTTATGATGACTGAGGTTTTCTCGGATGGCACTGTTGAGATAAAGGACAAAGGCGGGACGTTTATGGTGAACGGTGATGGACTGATGCACTACATTGGCGAGCCGATGACTGAACAGACGGTCGAGGTATTCTACCTTGACCCACTGTTGGTGCATGTTTTGTAACAGATGATCTTCTGTGTTTATTAGAATTGAGAGCAACGGTCAAAGGGGAGACTGTTGGTGCATTTTGTGACCGTCGCTATGCAATTCAGACCAGCGGAGACGCCATAGGTGAAGTTAGAACAACTTCGCCTTAGGCGAAGTTAGAACAACTTCACCAACGGCGAAGTTAGGACAACTTCACCTTAGGCGAAGTTATCACAACTTCGCCATAGGCGAAGTTATGAACAACTTCGCCTACTGACGCCTACTGAAGTTTATATATATATATATATATATATATACACGTGTGTCTTGTTTAGGTTAAGAATCCAGTAATTCAGAGAGTTGTGTGTTACAGTTTGAGTGTCGAGAGAGAACAAACAGAGAGAGAGTGTCGTTAGGGACGACCCGAGGTAGAGCTCACCTCGGGTCGGACGTGTTTCTGTTTATGTTACGGTATGTAACGTGTTTGTTTAATTATTATTCTAAAGAATCTGCAGATTTGATTATCCCGTTCTTGTATTTGTTCGTGTATTTGTTCGTGTACGTGTTTGTGTTCTTCATCTTGTACACCATTAACGAGTCTAGGAGGATTCCGCACTCCTAGACCTCGTGCGGATCTCGTATCGATCAGCGACGCCCCGGGGGGACCTACATGTGGTATCAGAGCCTTAGGCTCTTATGCTATGGTTCGAGATCTGCGTTTTGGTGTTTCTGGCACGTTTCTGTGCGTTTCTGGCCGAACAGCGCCGCAAGCGAAGTTATTGTTCATCAGGCGAAGTTGCCGTCACTGTTAGTAGGGTTTCAGCGAAGATATAAGGTCTGGCGAAGTTATGGACAGGCGAAGTTATAGCCAGGCGAAGTTATGAACATGCGAAGTTGATCGATATTTAGAAATGCACCGAAAGGTGCAGGTGGTCATGTAGGTCCCCCCGGGGCGTCGCTGATCGATACGAGATCCGCACGAGGTCTAGGAGTGCGGAATCCTCCTAGACTCGTTAATGGTGTACAAGATGAAGAACACAAACACGTACACGAACAAATACACGAACAAATACAAGAACGGGATAATCAAATCTGCAGATTCTTTAGAATAATAATTAAACAAACACGTTACATACCGCAACATAATCAGAAACACGTCCGACCCGAGGTGAGCTCTACCACGGGTCGTCCCTAACGACACTCTCTCTCTGTTTGTTCTCTCTCGACACTCAAACTGTAACACACAACTCTCTGAATTACTGGATTCTTAACCTAAACAAGACACACGTATATATATATATATATATAAACTTCAGTAGGCGTCAGTAGGCGAAGTTGTTCATAACTTCGCCTATGGCGAAGTTGTGATAACTTCGCCTAAGGTGAAGTTGTCCTAACTTCGCCGTTGGTGAAGTTGTTCTAACTTCACCTATGGCGTCTCCGCTGGTCTGAATTGCATAGCGACGGTCACAAAATGCACCAACAGTCTCCCCTTTGACCGTTGCTCTCAATTCTAACAAACACAAAAGATCATCTGTTACAAAACATGCACCAACAGACTCCCTCTTAACTGATGATCTTCTGTTTGCTCATCAACCAGCCGTGTCTGAAACTGTCCTGTAGCTTCACAAATCTACCAATCACCCAGCGTCTTCCATATCAGATCTCCCCTTCATTGTAAGCTTCTCCGACTATAATGATTGAGGTCTTTGAAATGCATGCATCCTCGTGCCAATAGATCATCTCAACCAATCACGTGAGTCCATCTGACTTCACCAACACGTGAAGTTGGGCGTCCTCCACAACTTCACCAGCTCGTCGGCATACGATAAGGTTTAATCTTCAACTACTCAACATCAAGTGATCAATTTCATCACAAAACCACCTTGACAGAATCTAACACATGACCATTAATTAATCTGAAGCATCTTCAATCACCAGGGATAACGATCAAGAACATAAACACTTTAATTCCCGATTAAATCCAACTTGTTCCAGAATTTTCACTCTAATAAATGAGCATCACGTTTCAGGATCCAATTCTCGAACGCCTTGAAAATAACATAAATAATATGCTCTGACCGCAATCCAGTAATGACGAAAACCTTCAGTTCAATTTGACTTTCTTCAGTTGGTCAACCTCGAACAACAACAATTTCATTGCCCACAAACACCCAATATATTGTCAATATCCAGTTTCAATCAATATCCCATTCACAAACTCAACTCCATATCCAGAGTTGACACGTATTTGTTCACACGTAAGACCAAGTGATAACAAGTTTCACTCGTTGACGGAACAACGTCTTCGGTCTCACAATAATCGTGTACACCTGGCCATACAGACGAAAACTCCAAATACTTTTTTTTTTTAACTTCGCCTAAAGTCAACTTCGCCTGTTCATAACTTCGCCTGGCTATAACTTCGCCT